>NW_008824056.1:3213842-3214086 GCF_000699105.1 Pygoscelis adeliae
GCTCCAGCACCTCGACGTCCTTCTTGTAGTGAGGGGCCCAAAACTGAACACAGTATTCGAGGTGCGGCCTCACCAGCGCTGAGTACAGGGGCACGATCACTTCCCCACTCCTGCTGGCCACACTATTTCTGATACAGGCCAGGATGCCATTGGCCTTCTTGGCCACCTGGGCACACTGCCGGCTCACGTTCAGCCGGCTGTCAACCAGCACCCCCAGGTCCTTTTCCGCCAGGCAGCTTTCCAG
>NW_008824056.1:3216620-3220624 GCF_000699105.1 Pygoscelis adeliae
GGAGGGTGACTGCGCCCCCTCTGTACTCAGCCAGTCTCACAATCCAGGAGAGCTACACCAAGGAAGCTCTAGAACTACCAGCTGTGGAATAAAATTTCCACTGAATTAAGCCCAATTAATTCTCAGAATTTTTGATACGGCTCTGGAGTCTTGACGTTCTGCCATACAACAAATGGAACACAAACACGTTGGGAAAAATTAAATCAGACAAAACACTGTGTGTTCGAAAAATACAACCACTGAAGCCAAAATCACTGGTAAGAAGAGCAGATTAATAAGTGGGAAGGTCCTTTTCCAAAAGTGACAAATCATTATTAAAGTCTGCCTGAGGGAATCCTGTACTAATCTTATTGTTAAAGTGAATAAACACAAGGCAGATTAACAATGTCTCCTAAACAACATTAATTTTGCAGTCTGATTATAATTCAGAATAGGAAAAGGGGTTATCTTAAAGAGCTTTACTAGTTGTACACTGTCAGCTTCTGAGTGTAATTAGCATGCTATTAGTATTTCTATGTGTAAAATTCTTGTCAAAACACACTTTTAGTTCTTGAAAGAAAATAAGACATAAATACAATGTCACCGCTGGCTTAAATGAAATATCTTCTTGCAGTGAAATATTTTCTAAAATATCACATTTAATACAATGTGTTAAGACTATATACTGTTCTGCACATGACACTGGGTATAGCAATTTTATTTAAAATTATGTGTAGCTCACATATTCTAAACAGCAAAGAGAAAATGGTCTGTAATTTTGAAGCTATTGAGCGTTTCAAGTCCTACCCAGTTAACCAAATGCAGAAGAATATTTACAAATTGCTGTAACTGCTGTTATGGTGAGGATTTCAGAAATAACATAATAGAAGTAATAATTAAATAGCATCAACTAAGTAAGCTGTAAGAGAATGTGATGTTATTTCTATTTATAATGAACAGGCCATTAATACAGTAATGAGTACATTGACTTCTTTCTGTAAAAATACTAATACAACTTACAGAAATTATATTCTGTCTTAAATTTTCTTTAACATAGCTGTCACAGAAACTATGATTTTCTTTTCCTCTTTCATTTTTAGATGTTTGTTTTGGAAAAAATATTCCAAAAAGCTTGAGTGAGAAGAATCAATTCCCATGGCTTTAGGTGACAAGCTGCACTGTATCAACCTGCATATACCATCAAATTGTATCTGCACCAACCAACATCCAAGGCCAGATTTATAAAAGCATTTTGGTGCTGAACAGTGTGCGGGGGTCAGATGGAATTTCCAAAAACATCTGTGCACCACAGTCATGATGATTTTCATGTGAGATAAGCACCTTGTTTCCCCTGGAAATCCCTCTATAAATACTTAGGGGTGGTAACCCTTAAAATATGGTGTCTAGTTACTATTTTTGATTCTTCACCACAAAACCTGGGCTCTCCAACCCAGTAATTTAAATAAAAGATCCTAGTGAACAGTGCCATATTGTAAACTCCATTCCAGTTCTAACCACTACATAATAACAGTGTCTCCCAATTCTGTCTGTGTATCTGCACTGTTATTACTGGTCACTTCTATGGTGTCTGCTAACAGAAAGCACATAAAGGCAATGAAGAGAGATGCTGGAGAACAAAGATAGTCAGATTGAGAACTGCAAATATTACTGTGGATATTTTGTATGTTAGTTTCAATTCATCACTAAAGTACACTTCAAAAGGCATAAATTTATCACTTCTAATATGGTAAGAGATTCATATAAAAATTAATTAAACATCTTGTTCTGATCTTAGGACAACCTTTGCTCTGCCTAGCAACTACCATTAACTATGAAAATTAAAGCATCTTTACAATAAATGTAACATGAGAATTTATTCCTGTTTAGCTCTATCTCTGAAGTTCTGTTATTAGATTAGTATTTCTCTTTAATTCTGCAGGTGATGGCAGAAAGGAGGCAGATGCTAATAAGAGCATGCAACACGTACAAGTCCTAATAGCAATGGGGTCAGAATGGGTGTCAGGGTTACTAATAGGGATAGCCATTTTAAAATGAAAGCATAGTGTATATCCAGAGCTGGAAAATAGAAAATACACAAACGTTTAGTAAGGAAAACAGCATATTTATGTTAGACACTTAAAGGTCTTTATGAAAGAAAGATTATTTTGTTTAGAAACAAATAATAAGAAGAAATGTTAACAATCTTTTCTATGGATCCTACCACACTGATGAAACCAGCTTATATAAATTCATTCATGTCATGCATGCTTTATTATTGACCTACTAGCTTCATTTTTTTCTCTTGCATGAAATAGGTCCTCTCCAGATTGCCTCCAAGAACTCCTACATTCAAACAGTTTACCACATGAAGATTTTGTAATTGTGTGGTTTTCTCATGCACACAAGCATGGTTATTTCAGACAGGTCATATATATATACTTAATGAAAGAAAAGCAGTGGAGCAACGAGCTCCTTCCGCTTCTTGACACCTCTGTGCACCCCGTCTCCCACAGCCTCTTGATGGAATTCATCAGAGTGCAGGCAGCTTGGACAAGATACAACAAGTGACCACATTTTTTGCTTAGGCAATGGTAGGTCTAGGGCCCATTACAGTTACTGGTAAACTATGCAGCACAGCCTTGTTTACCTGTAAGCAATAACCAGAGTGGACAGCTGTATGGGCAGAACATGCACATTGCACGTGATGTACTTTTAACACATGCTGCTTTTGAAGATTCCGCATGGTGTCTGTTGATTGTTGACAAAGAGACTGATCTAACAACGTCTCACTTTCCCACCATAAACGGACAGGAATTCAATTCCCCTCTCTACTAAAAGGGCAGTACAGATACTGTCCACACACACGCCGCTACTTCAGAGGCGCAGTTCAACTGTAATGTGTTCAGAGCTTTATCATTCACACTATTGACAACAGTTACTGTAACCAAAGAAGTTGCTGAAAACTAGGGCAAAGAAGGCATTGAGTTTCTCAGCCTTAAGTGTGTCTGCTGTCACTAAATCACCCACTGCATTCAGCAGTGGGCCCACATTTTCCTTGCTCAGCTGTTAGTACGAATTTAGTGGTGGAAGCTTGTCTTGTTGCCCTTGATGTCCCCTGCAAGTCTCAACTCCAGTTACCCAGCACCCTTTGCTTTTCAAGCCTGTCCACTGCTTCCTCACTTAACTGTGGTTGTAATCTCCTTCCGTCTTAATTCCTAATTTACAGCTCGTGTTTTCAGGTTAGCCCATCTGTTGGCAAAGATGCTCTAACCCCACCTCGTCAAGAGGAACCCATCTCTTGCCAGTAGTCCTCAATCCTTAGTGAGGATCCCCTGGTCATAAAAGCCAAACCCCTGGTCAGAGGTGATACTTTGCAGATCCAGTAAGAGTCTTTCTGAGAGAAATAACACACTGTGGCACCTTATCAACCTTCGGAGGTCATGACCATGCAGAAAATTGCATTTTTACGTTTTTTTTCAAACAACTTCATAAGGTGGGCTGCTTTGTTCATAAGTTACACAAGTATCACTATTTTGGATTATTTTCCATGTGCTTTTTCTCAGCCATTTGTTTACAGGAAAAACTCACTCTTTTAGCCTGAACAGTCATGTCAGAAATGCCATTGCATTTCCTACTTTTCAAAGAAAAAATGTCCAAAAGGGCAACCTAAAACATGTCATCTATTGTCTATCTCAAATAAATAAAAGGTCTAGCTTAATGCATGATTACTCACTCTCCCAGAGGAAGGCATGTTTCATTAAATGAATATGCCAGCAGCAATAATTTTGCACAAAGAAAAGGCTTCACAAGATTCTTGTCACCACTCTCAGACAACAAACTGCTTTAAGCTATATATACAGTATCTTTTACAAAACCAGGTCTAAACTATTCATCGCTTCGTATGATGACATTGTATTGTCTAAAAAGAGTTTCAAAACTTAGAAATAATGCTACAAAAAAACCCAAATGTATAGTTTTAAATACACTTACCTCTTTTACATCTTAAAAGTACTTTGAGCACATGA
>NW_008824056.1:3220639-3220912 GCF_000699105.1 Pygoscelis adeliae
AGGCCCAATAAATGCGAGGATTATTCTAGACGTGTGTAAATTGTTGCCATCTCATTGCCATCTCATGATTCTTTCAGTATCACAGCTGCATGCATACACAGGTCTGTTCCATATCCACTGCTTACAGTAGTGACAGCAGTCATGTAGCAAGAGTGGTACAGCTTTTCTGATCTTTGTTATTCTGTTGTTGCAGCAGCAGAACTACAAATCTATAATAAAAAAAAAAAGATTTAGGACTATTTAAGACCTGTCCGTTCCACTAACTTCAGCAGG
>NW_008824056.1:3220925-3225488 GCF_000699105.1 Pygoscelis adeliae
CTTTAGAAATCACCTGAAATATGCAAGATGAAGTTCACAACTTTCAAGGACAAGCAAAATTATGAGGTGAAGATGTGATAATTAACTCAATCTAGGCACAACAATGGCTGCAGGAATTAGAAAAGCATAGCTGTAAATATTCGTTTTATAGCCTCAAAATATACAATGAACTAAAAAGCAAGAGATTAACTTACTATGAACTGCACAACCACCAAAGACTTTTACTGCAAACTGTAAAAGCTACTACGGAAGTAGCAGTGACTTTATAGCTATTACAAAATTTGATTTCATGCATACTGTTTCTCCAGCGTCATCGAGAGAATATACCGTAAAATTCACACAGTGCCTTTTTTGTTTAATTATGATAATGATAGTTTATACTAATGGCATACAGACAAAAGAGAAAGGTATCAAGAGACTCTCATTTGAGTTTATTTCTTTACCTATCCTGTTATTCCTGCTACTTTATGCTACAGGTTTATGTTGTATTTGTTAAAAAAAGCACACAAGATACCATAGATTTAGAAAGAGAAATGGTGGAATTTGATTGGCTACTTCAATCCGAATATCCCAGAGAAAAGAAGATGAGCTACACCCTTACTAGAAGAACAAATTCTTGCTTAGTCTTCAGGATTTTAGATTTGCTAAAAGGATTTGAGATGCATCTGGTTTAGACCTGAAACTAAAAATACCCTTATCCTGACTTTTTACTACTTAAAAATTTTAGTAAAAATACAGGATCAGGTTTTGTAGGCTTGTTTGTTTGTTTGTCCCCCTTTTAAACTAGTTTTGCTCTTAGAAAAGTCATCAGGCCTGCTGGTTTCAGCTGTGGAAGATCAGTTCACGTAAAACAAAACTGGTAAATTCATTTTTCCAGAGAATCTGAAAAGTGGAATTAATACATTCCAATAAGTAAATCACACTTATGATTAGCTAACTTACATTTTTCCTTAATTAATATTTGGGCAGAAATGCTCACTGTGTGTTTCATGACAAGAAATTAAAACAAAGCATATGGCTCTTTAAGCCCTACATTAATAGTTGTATTATGCAGAAGAAAAAAACCCAATACTTCTAACAATAATAATAAGCAAATCTCATCATATGAAATCACTATAGATGAAACACAGGATGATTAGCCTTTCCAATACTGCATTTGTAAATTTTGATTTTTAGATCATAGTTTTTTCATGCTTTAAAATGTGATTGCTGAATGAGGAGATTAAAGCAAAACAATTTGTTTTGCTATCTAGAGAATCTGGGTGCATGAGGTGTTTAGTACTGATAGCTCAAATACCTCCTGTTTACACTTCACTGCATATACCTCCAAAACAAACAAACTGAATGACACATTGTCCAAAAGGTTAATAGAGATGGTGGCCTCTGCTAGACATGAAATGTAAAAAGATTAATGTCTCTTTTTGTTATCTACACTAAATTAAAAATGGCAGCAAGCGAAGCCTTTACAGTGATCTTTGCTAAATGACATATAAAATAAAATAATCCCAACTGACATACTCATCTTCGATGTTTTTAAAATGATAAACAGTTTCGAAACATCTAGAAAAAGAGATTACATCAAATATTTTTGGCTCCTCAATGCAACCAACAAAAAAGGGATGAATGTCACTAGCCAACGAAACAATTAAACCTCAATTGAATATTATTCAATTCACCATATATTCCTAAAAAAAAGATCATCATAAATGGCAATATAACGTAATATAGTGGCAGAAAAATCAGTCTCAGGAGACGTGAATCTTACATTGCTGTCTGCCATTTCTTTCCTAGAAATTTAACTCTTTATTTCTTTATTTCTTCCTCTGCATACTGGGAATGATACCACTAACCCTTTTTCTTTTGTCAAACATTCTGAAATCTGCTGAGAAAAGCATTACACAAAAATCCACTGTAATCATCCTGTGTGCATGGTGAGACATACAGTTTACATGGCACACAAATCCATGTATGGCCTGTGCACAGGAATGAACAGTGGGGAAGCAGACCTTGTTACACGGCAATATTTCCAGCCTTACTGTTTTGTCTCTCCTGTGGTTTTCTTCGTGGCATACTTTTTTAAAAGGAAAATATGTTTCCTTTTCAACAGAGACACATTTCTTATGAAGGAAACCACAATGTCAAACTTTTCCTGAAAAGACAGGAACATACCTACCCATGTTCAACCATAACTTTATAAAGATGCTTCTGAAACCAGTTGCAGCCCTGCTCACAGAGATTTTGAATTACCGTCGGGGCAGCGGAAAGGGGGATTGCATCTTTAAAGGAAACAGATTTGCTTCAGAAAGGGGCAAGTTGAAGAAACATCTGTAAAGACTGATAATAGAGTCACTTCCTGAAATTATTCTAGAACTACTACTGTGAAAAGCAGGATGTACAGGCAAGAGAGAGGAAGAAAGTTACAGATGAGGAAAGAAAGCGCTCTCCCCCAAAAAATTGGCTGGAATTATGAATGCTGCTATAGATGAGACTAAAGGTGTCATTAATGGCATCTCTATCCCAAGAATACAGACAAAGAGCCAGCAGTATTACTTCTGCCATCTGCCAGTTTTTTACCTCTACTTTAGGATCCACAGTACAAAGAGGAGCTGTGATGAAATACTCTACCTTCTCACAAGGCAACATCCCTTCCCAAGCAAGCTCATTGTCCCCTCAGTAACAGAAAAGCTGATCTGGACCAGGGATGTAGCAAAATTTCACCAAGGTACACTCAGCTTCAGGCTACTGTAACCAAAACCGGCACTCTAGAAACAACATTTAATTACAAAGGATATCAACTTTCTGAAGCAATACTGAATTTAAGAGGATGAGGACCTATTGAATAAGATATTAGATCCCTAAAGGTAGTATTCCAGAATATTAGGTGAAAAGGGTGTACACAGATGCAGATACACTGTTTTCTTCTTTCTGTATGTGCACTTATATAAATCCGATACAAACACAGCAGATCCTCTCTAGAAACTGGTCTTTAAAATAAAAATCCAACACATTCCTCTCAAGAATAATTACAAATCTTTGTGATTTGCTTTGGAAGCCAAACTTCGCCAAAATTACCCTCTTGCTTCTGCTTTTTTTTTTTTTTTTTTTTTTTGTAGGAAATACAATTCTTCTATTAATAACTGTTGTATCACAAACCAGACTTTATTCCATGCTCACAGACATTTAAAAATTATCCCAGTCAGAGTTAGATTTTCTAATAAAATCCTCCAAACCGGTGGTTTGACTTTTCCTTTCTCCTGTGTTTTACAAAACTTTTCCAACTCATAAATCTGAATAGCTACTCAGAATTATCTCACGGTGCATGCTGTAACTTAATTATAAGTGTTTCAAAATCCAGGTCAGTCCCTTTGTCATGGTGCCATGATGAAGGTAAAGCATGGCTTGTTCTATCATCTTCCCTGTTCCTTTCTACCTCTCTGGGCAGAGTGCATTGAAATCACCGACTCCATTGTAATGAAGCAATTAGTTTTTAACAGTAAAGTTATAAATGTGCACCAGAACATCCTTGAAATAAAACAATCACCCTTTTTGTTCCAGAATAAAACATACTTGGTTTACTCTTCTTCCCTTTCTTTATATGGAGAACCAACAGAGAACTCTATTCAGAGTTCTGAACTGTGTCCAGAAAACCTAATTTTGTTTTCTGTTTCCTGAAGATGGTTGATAGCTTAGTCTGACTTAATGGTCTTGAGCCATATTGACTACTACATTTTAACAGAAAAGCACTGCAATAAATACCAAGAATAACAATAAAAACACGTTAGATCTTTCTCTGCATTTCTAAATGAAGGAAATTGATTAAATATACTTGAGCCAGGTAGAGGGAGATTTATTTATATATTCCCAATTTAAACAGTGTGTGTTCCGTAATCTCTCTGGAGGCTTTAGCAATAACATTTTGAAGGAACAATACATTAAACCAAAGCTGGCAAAGTCAGCTGCAACAAAGATACATCTTCCTTCCCCCAAAGAAAACTGAGATTTTCTCCAAACTTCATAATGTTTTGTGAGAACAAATAATTTTCTAGTTCTACCACACTAAGGGAAGTACATTTCTGGTGAGAAGTCTTGAGCTGATGACGTCATGAGACTGAGGGGCCAAACACTGGGCTCTGTCAGTACCATTTCTCCACCGCGCTCCTGTACAGAACAAAGTCCTAGAATTGCACACCTAAATATGCTAAACTATTAAGATCCTCTACAGTAGGTCACAATTCTTATATCAAACTGCATCCAGAAATGAAATAGTAACCAATATTGCCTATTAAGCAGAGACAGGCTAATAGCAAGGAAAACAATTAGTAACTATTATGCAAATTCTGAATTGGCTTTTCTATTCAGCCACTTTTTTTGGCATCCATGAAAACTGCTTTTGTTCACACTAATATTTGGGAAAGAGGTTTTATTTATGCAAATAGATGCATTTCTAAAAAAACCCCAAATTGCATGTAAATGAGCATATTTGTGCATCAATTAGTGAATTTGAGTTCTTCTTTGCTGCAAACACATCCATTTCAGATTGTCGTAAATGACTAGTGAGAGGGA
>NW_008824056.1:3225579-3235569 GCF_000699105.1 Pygoscelis adeliae
AGCACTTGACAGATACGCAAAATGCCTATTGTAGAAGAGACAGGGAAACTATACAAATGTATAAAGACAGCAGTACAAAGCAGTGTCGTCAACAGAACTGTAATTCTTGGTCAACCTTTTAAGTCTTCTGAGACACAAAAGAACAAATGGTATTCTGAAAAATCAAAGTTTATTCTGTCGAAGTTCTGCAGGCATGCTAAAAATACTTCATTGGAAAGGGCATCAAAGATATAACTAGACAGATCTTTAAAAAGTGATAGTCAATGGAGAAAAGATTGCACGTAAAACCAATCCCAATCGATAGCATTCCTCTTCTGTCAATTAGAAGATACAATAGGCCAATAAATCGAGGTGTAGCAACAAGCTTAAGAATAAATTCCATTAATTTAATTTTTAACTTCCTCCTGAAGAGAGGCAGAATGCTCCCTACATTGGCCCAAAGGAGTACAGAAGACTGCAATCCATCTCTAAGGGTAGACAAGGGGAAGCTGGTCCTGCAGTTTGCTACTTCTGTTTTCTGAGGTCAAGAGCAAGTTCAGATGGAGCCTCGCAAGCCTCACATCTGACACACAGACTGGCCAACTGTTTTGGTTATCAGTGACCTCCCAGCTGCCTTTCCTTCAAAATCATACACCCTGTAATTGAGGCAGCCAGCCAGGCTGAGGCTAAGAACTACTCAAATACATGTTAAAATGTTTCGGGCACCTGCACCTATCAAAGATGATATATTAGATGCAACATATAATTCCCTGCATGGGTGCTATCACTCAAAAGCAACTTCTAAGAGAAGCAGTAGAAAAAAAGGCACTAAAAATGGAGATGCAGCTTTTCAAAACTGTGAGCAATTAGCATTCCTTTAGTAACTCTGATGCTATGATGACGTGCATGGATACAGGCTGATTTCAGTATTGAAGGAACTCTGCTAATTCTGGCTAGGTGAAACTGCTAAGTGGTACTGTGAACTTTGAAACCCTAAGGGGGGTTTTCCTATGCTAGACACTCCAGTCCTCTCTCTACCCAGAAGTACAGCTGCCTTTCCAGAATTTCCCCACATACTATGTTAGGATGAAGTGGTTCAGTGTATTTCCTAATTTATTGCAAGGATGGCCCACAGTGCCCTGCGTACATTCAAGTGCTGAAGAGGACTGTCTCAGGAAATTTGAGAAAATTTGTACTATTGTATGCTGGGAATTCAGACTGATTCCTGTTCCTCAACCTATGAGTGAATCTTGAATGCAAAGAGTGACTCTACTTCTCCTTTGTTTAAGTGGAACTTGCAGAAATAACATTAAGGCACATTTCTTCTGAATTTCACAGACCATTTGTCACTCTGGTTAGAACTCAAGAGCACAACAGCCTTCAGTATGTTCTGCTTCTGCCAATTATCTACCATTTTGAAATGCAAGATCACGTGAGAACTAAACCATGTAGAAAGCAGGCCTAAATTCTGCTGTTTTCTTCAACTGTTGCATGAAGATGACAAAGGACAAAATGGTTGGACTCAATGATCTCAAAGGTCTTTTCCAACCTAAATGATTCTATGACAACAGGAAAAATAGATCTAACCTATAAATACCACCAAATTAACATGTGCAGTAGTGAAAATTAAACGTGCCTATTACATAGATCTCAAAGATTTGAAATTTTGGGCATGGTCTTTTAAAATTCTGCTCTGGAGGCTATTTTGTTACCTAATTACATTCTTTCAAAATGTTGCTTATGAACAAAGAAAAGTAAATGCCATCGGTAGTCCATTTAGTTAACACCACTCAGCCACAGACAACATCCCACGGTTATCATAGCAGGCGAATCCTTTGAAAAACAGCATCACAAGGATTTGTGAGGATAAATACTTTATGCAGAGCCAAGCTTCTAATGAGAGCTGTACAATTATCTGAGTTGGTGGCCTGCTAGAAGCAGTCAGTCAGCTCACAGAACTCTGCAGAAGAGGAAGGAAATATCTGCCACGCCAGTCTCCCACTCTGCACACCGAGCGCTACTTCAGTAATTGTAGTAACTCAGCAGAATCAGTGGGCCTGTTCCCAAAGCACAGCACTGCTCTGCAGGATTCGGACTGGTGGATCCAGCACTACGTGACAAATGCCTTCTCTATCATAGGTAATAAGCATTTGAGGTTTTTTCAAGGATGGATAAAAAGGATGGATGAACCAAGAGGTTACTGCAAGAAACATGCTTCTGCAAAGTGGGCTAGGGTGACTGAAAAAAAATAAATAGACCAAATCAATTTCCTCAGAATCATTAGTAAGTTGGATGCAAAGCTGTTGTCACGACTAGCAATGTATATGTACGGTTTTTGTCTTCTACTGGTCCAAACCAAAATTTCTCAAGTACTTCAGCACAAAGTGATGAAAACAGTAGTTATTTAACTGTTCAAAGTTAACCTTCAGTTTGCATTCTGAACCATTCATAAATGCTGAGGATTATCTTTTCAATCATCTGTTATTATTAGAAGCACTTTAAATATCTTAACTGAGCATATTTCATCCGTAGGTGACTTAATGTAATTCATTATTCAGCCAGTATTCAGCACAGATTTTGTGGCTGGGTGCTTATCTCAAGTTGAGAGCATTTCTGCCTCAGCTCATTCCTCAGTCTTCACAAACATGGACAGGTCCTGAAGAAAAGGAACACCTGAAGCTTTCTGGCTTTTTGCATAACAGGGAACACCGTGTGCCCAAGCCTCAGTGTGAAAATAAGTGGGCTTCCCTTCTACTGCTTCCCTGCTAACTGAAGATCGAGGAAATCAGGTGTTACTTTTACACCTTGGGAGATTTTCCCCATCACATTCAAACCTAGAAACTGTGTCTGCATGTACGCACGCATGGATGATCTTAAGAGCTTGAGGGACTGTGTTTTGTTCAAGGAGGTATCATCGACAGCTTTTCTTGTTTCTAGAATACTGAATGAATGCTTCAATATCTATAGTGTATCTTTCACAGCTGTTCAAGTAGAGGTCATAGTCTGTCACTTGTAGTGCTGTGACCTGTAAGATGACAATGAAGTTTCCTCATTCATCTTGTCATATTAACTATCAGGCAAGATGCCTACTCTTTCTTTGCTTAATCTTTTGTAACCTCTAGTCCTTTTGTTTTGCTTTTCTATGCAACATTTTGCACAGAACTTAACTTCAGTCAAATAATCATTTACACTTGAATCATTTATACAAAATTCTGCTGTTCATGAACAAACTGGCTGTCACTTCCATAAATGAGTGAGTCTTAGGATACCACCAAGAAGAGTGACATTCGCAGTTTTTTTGTCCAAAGTCCTTCCTTCTATGCATTAGAATTACTGAACTGATTTCCTTGACTGAAGTAAGAGAGGGTTTTTTTGGAGGTCTTATATTTAAAGAGTGAGCAGCTATGGTAATTCCTTTTTAGTGAATGTAGTTTTGAAGGAGGAGACAGAATCACAGAACAGTTATATTTGGAAGGGACCCCTGCAGATCTAGACCACCACCCTGCTCAGGCAGGGTCAGCTACAGTAGGGTGCCCTGGGCTGCGTCCAGTCAGGCTGTAAATATCTCCAAGGATGGACAATCCACCTCTCTGGGTTACCTGTGCCGGTGTTCAATCAGCCTCACAGTAAAAAATGGTGTTTTCTTATGTTCAGATGGAATGTGAGATGTTGGCAATTCCTTCTGCTCACTTTCCAGGAAGTTCTCTTTGGAAATCAGGAGCCTTACCATGCACTACAAGACAGGGAGTCCCCGGTTTTGCCATAATATGTTCATATATTCAGTACATATGGCAACAATTATCTTGCCTATTGCCTTTTGCTACTTTAAGCGTATGTTCCCAAAAACCTTCAATGAAATGGAAAGTTCACAAGACCATCTGCTATTTATTAACTGTTACTTCATCTATTCTTTCTGCCTACCTCTTTGCCTACAACAAGACATCTCTTCAGGACTGAAGTGGGAAAGAAGAGGGAGAAAGGAAATTGCTTGTAGATTCAGATGGTGAGACTGTGGCCAACCCAAGTCTAAATGAAAAAACTTCAAATCATGCTCAACACAGCTTGTCCTTAATAACCCTCAGTGAGGACTATGGCTGTTACATAAAAAAAATGCAGTTTTTCTTCGGAGCGATTTTCACTAGAAAGGGGTAGCTACATCATGCTTTTGAGAACACTTATTTCCCACCTCTCTTTTGTGCACACACTACTTTTGCATGTTGATAATCCTCTAAATCTCTAATGTTCAACTGATAATAAGATATTCCTTATGCCATACAGAGCTATGAACTTAAGACATAGCAAGATGGCTGGGTTTTAGACTACAGCTTGTTTTTGTCATGTTTCATTTCAAGACCAGTAATAAGTGTGAACTGATGAGATGGAGATGATAGATATGATTCAAAAGTATGTCCTTTTATGACTCACAGACACACACACTCATTTCATCATGAGATGAAATGGAAAAGTAAAATTCAAACAAAGTCTCTGAAAACACAGAAGCAAAAGCAGGACTGACTCCTGAGAAAAGCCATCAAAAGAAGGACAGTTAGAGGAATTGGCAAACTGGAGTACACAATGGCCATGCTAGAGAAGGGCTAGAAAATAGATTGCCATGAGTATCACTATGTTGCTGCTACCAAATCACATCAAACAGAACCATTCACTTCATATATTCCTTTCCATGGGTTAACTGCCTCAGAAAAGACTTTGTACACTTACACTGTATGTGTAAAAGTACTAATGCAATCACTGATAACAGTGAGTTGCCCCATGGTTAAACTGCATGGCTTATAACAGGTAGAAATTGCAGCTCTCGGTGTGCAACAGTTACTCCACAAACACTGAATAATGTATAGAATCCACAGATCTAACTAATTTTTTTTGCCTCATTTACATTACTCCTGCATATTGACAAGTCTTAAGAAAAACCTAACAACATATCTTTTAAAAGTCAAACATGGCAAGATCTCTATTCCATTACGTTAGTACATCACTTAATTCAGTGTTATTAAAATTCACATTCCTTCTTCCATCTGAATGATTTCAGCAGAGTTGTTTGTCTTCGCCAGTGAACTGAAATTTCTTACACAAACTCAGTCACAAAAACCAGTTATAATTCTCTTCACAAAGGGTTTCCACCAGTTTAGTAACTATACGAAATGTATCTGAGTATGGATAAAGTCCGTAAATTTCTATTACTTAGCCAGTCTCAATAATTGCTTCTTTAAAGAGATTCATGGACAACACAGGTGATGAATGTGCCCACAAGCCAGCTGTCATTATTTCAGACCAGCTGATAGCTGTCTTCATGCTGACAATCAGCAGTTCCTCTGAGCGGGCACTGTGCCTGCTTACATTAGTGAGTCCCTCCTATGGAAATAAAACAAACAGACAGTGACTCTGCCTGACACTGGACCGGAATTATGTACTGGTGCATATGAAGTATTGCACAGGGAGATCAAGAGTAGTCATGGGAATTGATGATGTCCTATTGATTGTATCGTTTCTGGCATTACTATTAGTATGATTTTGGGGTGACTGTAGCTTCAGAAGGAAGGATGGAAACATACTTCATTAATTTCCTGCCTACAGAGGGACATTAGATTAGGGATTAGACATGTGGAAGCATTTATTTATTGAAAGAAAATGTTCTTAATTT
This sequence comes from Pygoscelis adeliae, assembly GCF_000699105.1. Lineage (NCBI taxonomy): Eukaryota > Metazoa > Chordata > Aves > Sphenisciformes > Spheniscidae > Pygoscelis > Pygoscelis adeliae. The sequence goes on from NW_008824056.1 coordinate 3,231,218, forward strand.
TGCAGTGGCTTGCTTTTACACACTGCAATTAGACCAAAGTAGCTGATCTAAGTTTCAGCAAATATTCAGGTACTCCTTCATTATTTCATCCACTGCCTGGGGAGATTTTTCCCAGAAAAAAACCCCACTTTTCTTTGGACAGTAATATAAAACACACAGTGGGTATTTGAAAAAATTTTGAAACTGTTCAGGCAATAATATTCTCATCTGATCTTAATACTGATGTTTATGCAGCATATATAATTAAAAGCATTTTCAGTATCAGCTTAATTAATCTCAGAAGTTCAGTATTCAAAGAGCAGAGGAAATAAGCTTTTGCTACTCATTATATATCATGCAATTATATAATGAGACATCCAATCATAATTATGTGCCATAATAATAATTCCGTGCCAGAAAAGTTCCATATATCTAGAAGAAATAAAAAAAGCATGCCTGAAACAGTTTGCCTCTAGGCCTAAAGGGATGATTTTAGAGAGAGTCTAAATGCTACTGAAACCCAAGGAGAAAGAAGGGGGGGGGGGGATCTTGCCTCAGGGAGAAAATAAAAAAAACATTCCCACTGACATAATTCCCAGGTGGTTACAGAGAAGCACAGACAGAGGACAGTGACAGACTGAGCTGTGGGGTTGCTCGCAGCTGTTGAATTTCTGTCGTTTTCTCAGTAAGTAGCAGAACAAACAGCATTGCATTTGGGTTCCCAACAAGAAGGCTTTTGGGCCAAAAAAAGACTTAACTCTTCCCCTTATTCTCTCAAGAGATAAACATGCTAACAATTTAAATAGAAATAGTATCTAAATGTCTCCTCTCTGTAGATTTAAGCAGCATATCTGCATTCTAACTTACCTTTAAAATTTGGTTTGTACATGGGGGAAATGAGTCAAAGCAAATGCCACCCCATGTTACCTTTGTATCAGCTAGGAACTAGTTCTCACACCAGTGGCAGTGCAGGGGTAAATCTCCACTGTGGGAGGGGAGTGCAGCTTTCCAAATGATACTGTCTTGTTTCAGGTTCTGCAGAGCAAAAAAGTAATCTTTTTCAAACCTTTTCTCAAGATCCTAAATAACACAAGTTCCTCGGATGCCTGCTTCTCATTACATACACAATGATTTTTTTCTTACAGAGGACTGACATGGCTGATGAAAAAGTGACTCTTCTCCCAAAAGACACTGTCTTGTGACACTGAGGTCACTTGCCATTTTGGTCCGTCATCCAGAGTCAAAGAATAAATTGTTTAAAGAAGGCTCATTGCTGAGCACTTGGGAATTATACTTCTGTGCATTCATTGCTGAAGTTACATTTTGTGCTATTTTGAGACTTACACATGTAACACCAATTCTAAATGCTACTTTTACCATTTAATATTTTCCCTATCTATACCTATGTATTGAGAGACATTATGGCCCTCCTTGCCACAACATTTGCACCTATATGGGCATGTATTATCTTCACAAATTATGATTAAATTCTTTAATGATACTGCTCAGGGCAGTAGCTGGAAAAGAAATGTAGAGATTCTAATTTTATGAATGATGATTTTTTTTAGTTTGATAGTTGAAGTGTGAGGAGGAGGAGTCATTTAGGGTCTACTTGAATAAGGTTTCATCTCCCTTTAGAGTTATTCAGCCTTTTTCCCTATAAATATACAGACCAAATTCTACACATTTCATTTCCTTTTCCCCATTTGGATATATCTGTGGTTTACAGAAAGCACCAACACAGCCTAATTCTTGAATTCAATATGACATGTGAATTGCACTTTTTTAAAACCTTATTTATTATTTGTCAATATATGCCTAGTTAAACCATGAGGATCTCTTAACATTGTCATCAATAACACTTTTTGTCAAAATTAGATGCATTTTCAGTAGCCAATTATGTGTAATAATTAGGTAAATTTACAAACAAAATCATACAGGAACAGGTGTCTGTATCTCAGACTATTTTAATGCTTGCTCAGTAATTAAGAGTTGTGATGGAGACCAAGAACAAAATGAACCTATGTACTGAAATATGATCTTTTGCCAAGTGTTGTCTCTCCATGTTAAACTCAAAATGTCCTACCAAGGTAGCAAAAGGCAGCTTACACTTCAGCTAAAATTATTCCTGTTGTCCACAATGTACAAGGCTGTGTCCAGCACATGCTTGACTAGCAGCCAAGTTTGGAACCTGGATTAAAAGAATGTATACCCTACCTCTCCTGCAAACATGGACTTCCTCAACAATTCTAGGTTTTTTGCAATGTCATCCTAGTATTTAAGAAATATTTCCAGGGATGTGAAAAACAAAGCTGCCAATCTAATGAGAAGGATAACAACGAAGTAGATTACCACAGTCTCCAGACTGTCTGTAAAAGTGAAAGTGGAAAACATGGCTGAGTTCTGCAAGGATGCCAAACAATTCACCAGACACATTCTTTGGCATAAACAAAACCCACCAGTACACGACTAAAGTACATTAATCCACAGCTCAGAAGAGAAGGAACGCAACCACACCTCTGGCATTCCAGCCACTACCTCGAAGTTTACAGAAAGCTTACCTGGCAGCCTATGTGCTAACATCAGTCTGCGGCTGTCTGCCTCAGCGGACAGTTTATGTACAGAACCTTCTCATACAGGATCTGTATGACCTCATGAGAGAAGCAGTTGGTATTCAGTGGGTTTTTTGGTGGTTGATATGAAAACAACTCAAGAAGAGCAGCTGTGAAGCCAGAAAATCAACAAAATCAAGGCAATCACAGGCATTGCTAGAGGCTAAGGACAAAACAGACAAGGGAGACTTGCACTGGCAAGACAAAAAGGTGATGAGAAAACACGTGGCAACGGAACCCTGAAGAGCAGGCAGTGGCCACGTGAATGATCAGGAGAGTCAAGCATCAAAGCAAGAACCCTGAGAGAAAGCTGATCAGCAGTATTATACAGGCAGGTAGAGTCACATCTATTTTGAAAGGCCTTGCCCACAGGGCTCATTCTCACAAGACCACAGCATAAAGTTCACTTTGTGTGTGAAGATGTGTGTTCACATCTCCATGTATACTCATCCTCCAAGTTACTTAAGCACCGAATCCAAAATCCAGCCATAACACTGTCATTATTTACTGCTCATTTGCTGAGCTGCCTACTCAGAGGGGAATGGGGCAACAGGAATTTTTTTTTTATTCAATGAACTTCTTTTGTTAGCACTTTTAAATCAGACAATATGATTCTATAGTGTTTAATAGGAAATTATGTCCCTTCTAAAGAAGAGGCATGTGAGCATTGCATCCCTACTAAACAACAGAGGGACTTTTCCAGAGTTCTGGGTGCCTTTGTCAGTGAAGTCGTGGCCTTTTACTGCACTGAGGTAATTAACACAGAAAGCAGGAAGATTTTTACTTCACTTATCAAAAAAATACCATAGTTGTAAATTCCTTATGTAAATAGAGTCAGTTGTGCTTGGTTAACACAGCCAAATGTGATTCATTCAAAACAATTTGTCAACTCAAATAATGATAAAATTGATCTGCTATAATTCAAAGGAATTCCATTTCAACCTAAGACATGATTACGTATGTGTAACTCTCAGAAAGGCCCACTAATTTGCATAAACTAATAATAAAAACACAAAAGTCCCATCATAAGTGTCATTGTTAGGAACGATAAAAGCCCCTCCTAATTATGTTAGTACTTCTTTAAACAAATAGTATTAAGACCCCTGATAGCTCTTCTTCAATGTCAATATTGATTCATCTGACACTAACAATACTCACAAAACGGTTCCAATCTAATCCTCCCCCCCAATATTTACACTAATTAAAAGCCAAAGAAAGGCAAATTCAAGAAGGACAAGCCATGCACTGTAAGGCGGTCTGTTTAGAGGACTGTATGATTCAGAAGCATGCAGTATTTCTCCTCCCTGTTTACTGGGCCTCACCAGTAACTGTGCGCAAAGAGTGCCCACACTACAGCAGTCTTGCTAGGGTTCAGCTTGTCAGGCGGTACATCAGGGCTGACTGCACACAGGGGAATTCTCTGTCATAGAATCATAGAATCATTAAGGTCGGAAAACACCTCTAAGATCATCGAGTCCAACCATCAACCCAACAACACCATGCCCACTAAACCATGTCCCAAAGTGCCTCATCTACATGTCTTTTAAATACTTCCAGGGATGGTGACTCAACCACTTCCCTGGGCAGCCTGTTCCAATGTTTAACCACTCTTTCAGCAAAGACATTTTTCCTGATATCCAATCTAAACCTCCCCTGGCACAACTTGAGGCCATTTCCTCTCGTCCTATCGCTAGTTACTTGGGAGAAGAGACCGACACCCACCTCGCTACAACCTCCTTTCAGGTAGTTGTAGAGAGCAAT
>NW_008824056.1:3239221-3258101 GCF_000699105.1 Pygoscelis adeliae
GCCCTCCGGTACAAGTGACAGGCTCAGGCACTCCCTGCAGCCGGTGACCTGGACAGCTGTATGTTTGCGTGAGGGCTCCGTCTGGGTCACCACATTCCTTCTGGCAATGGCTTTCAGCCGAGTGGAAACCATAGCTGGTGGAAACCACACCAGCTACAGAACATACATGGACTGCTCCATAGGTGTAATTGTTTCTTCAGAGCATCCACCATCACCTCTAAAGAGAACGGGCCGATGTATATAAACAACCAAGGACCTAGTGGTCTTCCTCACATCCTACACACTTGTCAGTACACTTTATACTAAGCATATGAAGACATCTTAAATGCAGTAGAAAATAAATTCGAAGAGTACGAATATAAAATCAAACAAACAAAAAATAAAATACACAACTACACCACCAGTGTTAAACTGGAAGAGCTTAGAGATAAGACTGTATACATTAAAGCAGAAAACATTTACACCAAGAATAGGTAAAAAGTGTGAACACCATGAAAACATTCAGAACTGCTCATTGGTTAAGTTATCCTGCAACTTGTAATGTATGACCACACCAAACCAGAAATCTCTAAATATTTAAGGACCCCATCCTCAAAACCTGACCATTTTAACTGAAATACCTGACATCCTAACTCATACATAGAAGCACATTGGCTACATTTAGTATCCTGTACACCTTCTTCTCACAGGAAGATTCTCAGAGGAAGAATCTGGCTTATTTCAAGATTGCAGCAGTTTTACTACACCACCATGAAAGGTGTTTATATATAAAAGTTTAGATTATTTTGGTATCTGATGCCTTCTGAGCATGTAATACTGACTGAAACCATCGCTAGCTTTATGCAATATCTAGACAGTCCATCAACCAAGTGTTCCATCAACAACAAGGAGTCTCATCTCTTCTACTGTAATGGAAGAAAAATTGCACATTTAGATATACAGGAATTTTCTTTTAAAACAACAATTCACACACATGACACAATTAGGAATGGCTGAAATTTGTGAATTAATAATAAAATGCATAAGCATGATTTAAAGAAGTAAGAACAATGCATCAAAAATTAATGCATTAACTAACTTTGACAACCACACCTTAATTATTTATTTCAACAGCTACAGTGTACTAATGTACTGCAGCATATTTAGTGAATAAAAAGATTTAAAAGACTAAAAGAAGCTACAGCTTTTTATATATTAACTGTATGCTGAAAGGTGAGAAAGGGCTGCTAATCAGCTTATTAGGCCAGACATCATACAGTGCAGTAAACAGAGAACTAAGATACTATTGTATTTTGCTGCAATTATGCTCTAAGAAAATCTTGAATGCAGGTTACCAATAAAACATGAACTCCTGTAATTATCCCCACACAATTATATAATTATTTATCTGTTTCTCTTCTGCAAACCAACATGTGACACTTAGTAGCACGCAACTGCAGAGAAATTAATAATCAACCTTTCCCACTGTGCTGATCTAGTTGATCCCCGAATTGGAGCTGAACAGAAGCCACTTACCAGGCTAGATAATTAAAACTGTCTAATTTCAAGCTTACATATTTGAGCCAAATGCTCTCCAAGGCCCCTCAGAAATTCTGATGCAAAATTCTGATAGTAAATTAAATCTTTCAAGCCTACCAATGGGCTTCAACAGCCAGGGAATCTATCCAGGACTCTGTGTGAGCTTACTCCTCCTCCACCAAGGAGCTTTGTGTTGCTATAGGAAGTAAAAACTGTGATTATAAAACCAAGAAAAATGCAAGAGTAATAGGATGGAAAATAAGTCAGGAAATATTACAATTCCAGTATATAAATCAACAACTCACCATCTGAAATGCTAGGTGAAATAATTGCTTCAGCTTAAATCACAGTTCAGAATACAGAGTATAGTTAAGGCCACAGAAAAAAACTGCAGCTAAAAAAACCACTGATAGCTCTTGAAAAAGGGAAGCAAGTGGGTCCTAGAAAACATTGAAAGGTCGCAAACTGAAAGATGATGAATGGAAAGGTTTCCCTGTATGAGGTACAATCAGCCTGTGGTATTTCTCACTACATGATGCCACTGAGCTGAAGAATTTTTCAAATGTAAAAAGCAAGATTGGTTATGTAGTTAAATAATAAACTAACCATAATTATAACAGCTTACACAAGCAAAAAGTTTGGAACAGTCAGTAAACAACGTATTTCAGAGCAACTCAGGCTCTAACTTTCAGGTATACAACTTTTGTATCAACCAGGTTATCAGCCAACTTGATTTTTCTTATCTTTTCTGCTGAAGCATTTGTCACTACTCTAAGCCACTGTCTTTCAAACCAGTCCAACTACTGGTCAAAATGGACTACAGACACACTAGAATGGCAGCTCCCTTATTCTCTAGTATTATTATCCCAAATACCCAAGCCCTTTTTCCTCGTTGTTATGCAGTTACAGCCTACCCTTATAATTAAAGTATTATTCACTCAGAAAAGGAGCAGAACATGCCTTTTCATAAGAAGCTGGCAGTAAAACAAGCAGAATTCATCCTTCCTTGAAAAGCCACAGTGTGATAGTGACTTTCGCTGAAAAGAAGCATTAGGAAAGTAATAATCATCAGATTTTATGAATTCTTGCAGAGATAAAATATCTTCAGTTTCTATCCATTATAACACCCTTTGTGTTTTTTTTATACAGTGCCTTGCCATTCAAAACCCATGTACTGTAAAGGACTGAAGGGGGGGGAGTCATTAATGCTTAGCTCCCTGTAGGTAAACAGCCTCTTAAAAGTATCCCTAAATTTCATATGATACTAATTGTTGCCATGAGCACAACATGCATAAGATACGTTAGATAAATAAAATTAACATTGGCCTTGGGATTCTTAACTCTCTATGCATAGCATTTGGAAAAACAGTTACCCATAAGCTCTCTCTAAGCCATTTTTATATCCTTTCAGAGCCTGTAGCTATGCTAACCTTTAGCCCAAGATTGCTATACCACCTCAATATAAAAATAGACTTCTGCTGAAAAAAAAAAAATATTTTTTTTTACTGCAAAGAAAGCACAGAAACTATCAGTGTCCACAGGCAGGCTCTAGGGTGATAAACGTGCTATTTCAGTATTGTACTGCATGTACTGTACAAACGACAAGCTCAGTACTCCCACACAGATTTTTGTCTAATACATTGACGTCTAAAAGATTTCTCTAGTCACTAGGAGCTCTTTTCTTTCTTACTATGAAATTTCAGGAGTCATGTAACCGTTATTGGTTAAATATAGGTTTTGCACTTGCTGTACATATATATGAACATTCCTATACTTATCCACAAAAATGAATGCATATCTACACAGATTATCTGGAAGCTGTAAAATCCCACCTGTTTTGCAGGGAATTTCCATTCCTGCAGTGCAAATGACCTCAAGTGCCTATAAGGGGGAACCACCATCTTTCCTTCTGCAGAATTTATTGACTCGGGGAACTCCTACACCTCTAAGCTGTTCTGCACTGTCAGGGCACTGGAGATGATTGAGGAAAAGGAGCAAACTAGAACCTTTCAGCTGGTTACATCCATTCTGGAGAGTAGAGTGTGCTGTGGAGCCAGGATCTCCCTGCAGTGCAGGGCCTGGTTGAAGAAGCACCGTAACCACCTTCCACCTGTTACTACACTAAATGCAGTCATTGTTTTCTGACCTTGCTCTCTCCCACATACTCAGTTTCGCTATCCATACATCACTACTTTAGTCTAGGGCTGGTTGTGGAGACCCTGCTGGATGTCTTTACTCCCACAACATAGCCATGTTGATAGTTTCGTTTTGTAGTAGTTAATATAGAACTTCCCAAAGTACTGCATTTTCCTCACCGAGGAGACAACAGTCCAGCTGTAGGCAGGCCTCTGGCTATTCTGCATCTCCCTTTTCCTCTCCTGCAAAATCTGCTTCAGTCTGCAGAGAGCTTACAACAACTCAGAGATGGGAAAGGCCCCATCTTTAAGATCACACTTTTCAAGTCTATGGCTTCATTTGACAGTGCATTAAGCATGTAAGGCACTACCATATTCTTAAGATCCATAAAGTCTTCACTGGGGCACTTTTTTTCTGTTAGGTGAGGTATTTGTATTAGCAGTGCTGCCCTGTTCTTAACTGTTCTTTACCTTAAGTACGGAAGGAGATATAAGCATTCAAAAGCATATGAAACACAACACATAATATGTGCCATTAACAATGTGATTAGCTGCCACACACATTGCTATTTTACTTGAACATACATTACAATACATATTCTTCCTCCATATGCACATTATTTCTTGAGTCAAAACAGAAATAGGTTATTCTTCCAAGACTTCCTTGCTGTCACTAAATCTACTTGCACATCTTGGAGTGGGAGTAGAATGGGGGAGGAACATGATGCAGTGCCATTTGAGGGGAGAGATACACTGATGTGCAGCAAAGGGAGGAGAAGATGGGAAAGAAGCCAAGCAACAAAAAACTCATGCAAATGCCAAAACCAGCCTGCATCAAATACTTCCCTTTTTTTGCTTAAGAATCCACTATACTTACTAAAATTTTAGGCTATCCAAGTTTGCATCCATCCAAGAAAGTCCTGAAAATGGATATAAAAATGCCAGTGATAGTGAGGCCAGAAGCCTGGTCCTAATCTTCCTGACACAAGCGGATCTCCAGAGGGAGCCTGAAGTGATGTGGCTGCTGCACCAGACGCAGGTCCTCAAGTAGCATCTGCCAGTGTCCTGATGCTGCTCTGATCCGAGCAAATACTGTTGAAAAAAGAGTATTTGTTGAAAGAACAACGGTTCTTTCTTTTTAAAAAATAATAAAAACAAGTACTACTGTTGCTCTGCTTGGGAAAATTCTTGTAAAGTGAGTTTTCATAATGTAAGATGCCCTTTATATCAGAAATTATCAGAAAGGGGGGATTTTCATCACATGCCCATGTGGCATGTGGCTTGTTAAGGAGCCTGACAACAGCAAATATGCTTTTACTATCAAGGCAGAGATGTATCTCCTCAAACAAGTACCAGTTTGTGTGTTCGTTTCACTACTCTTTCTCACTCCACCTAACACCCGAACATGCCCAACCATGTATTTTACTCAAGAGACCTAATGCTGCTGCTATCAGTGTACGTTCCAGTCCTGCAATATTTGATCACAAATGAAACACCACTGCAGGGGGCTAAGTTCTGCCTTCTACAGCTGTTGCTGTGACTGCCTCTGCGGCTATCATTGCTATAGCCGGGTCTCTGCAGCAATACCCAGCAAAACAATCAATCATACCACAAGGTAGGGAGCAAAAAAAGACAAAAGTTTTAGTGAGCCCTGGTTTAGCAAACATTTTTTTTGGTTCAGAATTGAGCACTCGGTGATGAAAGGGCATACTTAGTAGTTCACTTCAGTAAATTTCCTTCAAAAAAGGCAAAAGACCTGCAATGCTTTCCTTCTTTTTTATGCAGTATCTGAGAGACTGAGATTGATGAAGAGGTAACAAAAGCTAAAACGGAAAAGAGAAACAGAAAATATGCTGGAGGTGTTATACAAAGATTGACTGAGTACAGAAAGCTATGCTTTTGACTATTTCCTAAAATATTCCTAAAAAATCCTAAAAAATCTCCCATCCAGTTGCAGAAAATCTGGTATTAACAGTTGACATGTGCATGATGGATTAATCAGTGTGAGTGAATAAGTGGTTTCACAACTAGATCACCCTTTCAAAAAAAAAAAAAAAGAGAAGAGAAAGAATCTTTCACTTGTTAAATCACTAATCAGAAAATTCAGTATCAAATCAAATGCCTTTCCACTGAAATACACAGTGTTTGTTTACATTTGGCACACTGTGGAATTCACACTATGCAACAGTTGCTTAATCTGGAACACATTAGACGAAGGGACCCCATCAGAGATAAAGCTCAGAATGAAGTGGCTTCCTCTTTTGTTAAACCCATGCCTCTTCTTCCCCTCTTCCTAACAGTACCAGAACTCTGGGAGAAATGAAATGGACACATCAGGCCATTGACAGAAAAATGTAACAGTTCTAAATCTGGAATCTTTCTGTTTCTGGGAATAGAAAAGGACACTTGAATGGTATTTCCCATTTGCAATACAGGTAGTGAGAATGTATAGTGATTAAGAATGACCAGAGAAGCTTCTTTTCCACCAAGTAACAGGCTACTAGTGCAGTATACTGGTGAAGGTGCATCACATTCCTCCAGTGTGCTTGATTCATAGGGGCTACAAACTATTACAGGCCTTGCTTTTAACCTTGGAGCTCTAGGAAGCAGTAATACAAGCTCTACTAGAAAAAAATTAATTAATATTTGCAGTTTAAGTAAACTGAGAATAATTTCATGTTTAGGAAAAACCCTCAATTAGATGGATTACATGGAAGATGACATTGGAACCTCAAACTTACGCTTACCAACTTGAAGAAAGAGATGCTGTATTTATCTGAAATTCTACATCAGAGCCTTTCATTCTAATCCTGTTGGGCTGTGAAGCTTACCTGGATATAATACTAAAAAGGTCTCACTTTCGTGATTCACAGGAGTTAAAACTGTGAGACTGAGTGTGTCAATAGGCCCTAATTCTCCTCATCAGCCTGTAACCATCTTTCTCTGTAATGCTCTCCTGAATCCCCTTGCCCTCCCAGGTAGGGGCTTAGCTGTGTTCCAGGTCTGCTCTGATTCAGTGCAGCTGCGTGACCTTGGATCAGACTTCGGTAAAAACACTTAAGTCGTAAAAAAACATTTAAAAATCACCAGATTTCCCTTTGCTCTACATCAAAACTATACAAATGGTGCAAGATTTCAGAGCCAAAGAATGACTGTCTTTATCGTCATAATCTTCTGGCAAACATGAGTCAGGTTCTGGTCTTATAAGAAAATCTGAAGCTCTGTACAGAATTGTGTGAAATGTGATGAAAATCTTCTCCTTCTCTCCTATGATCCATCCTCATTTTCCTCCTGTTTTTTCTCCAAATATTTTCTCAAAAAGATAAAAGATAAGAAAAGCTTTAATGGACAACTTGTTATAGCATCGTCATATCTCATCCTCACACATATGTTTTCTACTGTAACTGTTCTCCCCTTTAATAGACAAGCAATGTAAAACACCTTATAAAGATTGCCGCTCGGGAAGCTTTGCCAGCCATGCGTTCACACACTCCCATCAGAACTCAGCTCCTTGCCAGAGAAAATGCCCTTCTGTCAGCCGGTTCATTTGCATTCTAGCTGACAAGGTTCTTCTCTTAGAGCTTTTGTTACGTACTACAGCGTCCTTCCAGATTACAGAGAGATCACTGGCACTTTTCTTAACAAGGGCTGTGCTCTTGACTGGCAGCTAACTCTGAGGTTATACTCTGAGGCACTTTAACAAAAGTTGTGACTGTTAAAATTATTTCAATTATTTCAAACCACTTACTGTGGTTTTAAATTTTTTCCCTACTAGTTTTAATTGCTAATCAAAGATGGATCAAGTCAAGATATTGTTTTTAGTCTCTTAAAAAAAAAGTCATATTTAATTGCATGTAAAATGCCAGTACTGGTCCTTTCAGTTGTAAATTCACAGCCTATGCAGATGAAACATAAAAACTGCTCTAAGTCTACGGAGTATTGTAACTAACATTCATTTCTTTCCCCATTTTACAATAGTTAGGACTTTTTTCTAAACCAATGTCTGACTAAAATTGAAGTTAGGCAATTACTCTTCATATTGCAGAAAGACTCTCTAGTAATGCTCTGATTTAGTGATGTATTTGAGCATCTAAACATGTCTATGTTTAGACTCTATGCACACCTAGTAAACACAATAAGCACAATTATTAGATCAGAGAGATCAAAACTGAAATGGATCGGGAACTGTTAGCATCTACGTAACAGACTATCTTCAACATCTACTCCGCTGAAGCTGTATTTTTGCTGGGGTTTTGTCTGATCGCAAAGGTCACCTTCTGCAAGAGTGTGATGAGGCAGCTGAAGGAAAAACTGCTTCTGGGGAGAATGGGTTGTTAGCTTGGGCATTTGGGTTTTTTCCCCTTCCCAGTTTAGATCCAGTAGGATCTGCAGTTGTTCAGTGAGCAACTTTTCTCAAGAAACATCCATGAAATCTGCAATCCCCAGAGAAAAAATGGGCCTTGTAGAAATTTGTTTCTACCTGAAATTTCCATATTGATTAGTCATTAAAAATTTACTCTGTCAAAGACTGAGACTACAGTAACAGAAAATTATTGTATTTTGGACATAACATGTAAATCTGTAGAATTGCTATTTTAAATAAGAAATAGCTACATCATCAATCAAATGGCAATCTGTGAGGCTTCTGTTCATCTCCTACATGTCAACAAATTAAAATTGATCAGTCAGTACCAATAGTAAGCTTTCTATATTGGACATTCAAACCAAAGGGCTTACATTGTTTTAAGATTGTGTAGGGATCACTAATGAAGGACTAGAGAGTACATTCCAGTCTTTACAATTGGTTAATTGAAGGCATGTGTTAGTTTCCTCATTTAAAAAATTCCCCCCCAGCATACTTTCTATTCTTGTACTTCCAGTGAGAGTCTAACAATACCAGCTGCAGGGTGGTTCAGAAAATGACATGCAAGTCAAGTTTGATTCTGTGTCACAGCAGTGCAATCTATTATTACCTCTTTGCATCATATCCATAAACAATAGTCAATGGGATTAAGACTGTAAAAACTTGGTAAAACCTAACAGACATAACAAACAAAAAGGCAGATAGTAATGAACCTTATGCTAAAGCAAAGCTGCTGTTGAGGCTGCATAATTGCATTAGTCTACTATCTTTTAATGGAAGTATATGACAAATTAAAATTATTCCCTTGCCTTTCCACTTATGGCCTTTAGAAAGAATGGTATGGGATGTCAGAAAGGTCACTCATTTTTAGATTATTCCATTTCTAAGCAGTATTCATCAGGATTTCATCTTCTGTCTTACTAAACCAAAAAATCTGAATTCAGATGCTTTTATAGAAAACACAGATAAACTTGGAATTAATTACCCTTACGGAAAGTGTGCCTTTTGAAGAGATGTAATACAGGAAGCATTTCCTGAGCCGGCCAATACAGTTCAAGTGTGATGTCAGGGTCATTATTCCAAGTTTTTACCAAAACATCCTGAATCAACACAGACACAGAAAATTAAAAACCTCTATCAGGAAGGCCTGATGGAGGTCACAGCCCTTTGGGGTTTGTGTTAACATCTATTACCAATACTTATCTACCACTGTTATCTGGAAAATTATATTCTGTTCCACACAAATTTTAAGATGTTTTATTTGTATCAATTAGTACCACTGAAATGCCTATTACATGAAATCAAACATTTATGAGCTTGTTTTCGGCTGTACCTTTAAAGAATTCCTAACAAAATCCAGCAACTGCATTAGATTCATTTTAGTTTCCTAAAAGGTCATTGCAGTCTTTGTGACTTTATTTCTTCATAGTGCAGCCAAGCAAGCTGTGAGATTCACAGGTAACATATCATATAGTTAACCACAAGCATATTAAAAATAAACAATTTAGTCATAAATTGCATACAGAAATTCACTGCAGAACTGAGGAATCCCAATCTCTTGATTGGCACATATCAGTGGCACAGGAAAAGAAACATAATTCTACATCACCAGTTATGGTGGTTGTACGTGTAATGCCATGGCCACTAGGAAAAAGATTACCCATCTTTGGGTAATAGATTCCACTTTTTAAAAATACCTTTCCACAAAAGCCAGAGGAAATTTTACTTGTTTCTAGAACAGTGGAATACTGGTAACAGTAGAATCAGTGACACAAAGAACATTTTCCTGTTAAGAGTTGTGAAGTCCTTGCTCCAAAGATGACAGAGGGGCACTGCTATCCTACAATTGACAAAATACAAAATCTCAGGCAGCATAAGGGAACTGCTCCTCTTTCTTGTCCTTAATTACAGCTTTTTAAAACAAAAATTACCTTTATGAGGGTAAGAAAAATCAGAATTACAGCAGAGGGATTGCCTTCCAGTACACACTGCTCAAAGTCTTCCCTCTGAGGTCAGACATCAGTCTTCACACAACCCCATCCATCCTGAATTGCAGCCATTTCCATACTCGACATAAACTTTCCACTCAGGATCTGTTTGGTGGCACAGTTATTCAGACATAGTTAAGAAAATATTCTATACAGATATTGCAGGTATTCAAGGACAAATTCTCAGGTTAGGCTAATTACAATAACTCCACCAAAATTAGAAAGGGAATGGGCAGCTGTTTCATTCTCCTTACATAAGCATTGGTCTCGAAGGTCCAAGCAAAGCAGTTAGACTGCACCTCCTTCTGCCGCCTCCAGAATCCACTTTTGCATGTTCACATTTTTATCAATTCCTGCTATAGCCTCTAGAACAGATTTTTATTTTCTTACAATGCAGAATCTCATGTTGAACAAGAGCTGCATGATTAATCCTTGTTCTATCAAGGTATTTTAAGAGAAAGCTACATCCACCTCGTGTTTATCCTCTGGTATAACAGTTTTAATTAAGCTTCAAATGTGACTGTTCTGTATTTCAAAACAGAAAATAGGTGTAATTAAAGGTAAGACCCAGAGTGAAAGCCAGTATTCTCTAAAATCCTTTAACTGATCTTAACAGAGCTGCGATTTCACCTTTAAGACAAGGCAATGTTGATATTCTAGCAGTACTTTTCAGTTTACAGTCCTATACCCTGGAAAGCCATGGATCGCTTCTACAAGGTTTTGACCACTAGTCAATAAAAAGCAAGCTTATTTTCTGTAGTTCTAAATTCACTGTGGACCACAGAAATATCTATCACTAGAAAATGTATATCCCTCTGTATATCACAAAAGGTAACTTTTGCTAACTGACCACCGTGCTCTGGTTCGTTCATTCCCTACCTGGAAGGAAGTCCAGAGCTGCTGTCCTCAATCCCACCTGATGACTCTCCCCAGAACTCCAAGGATGGGGTGGGAGGGAAGACAGCTTTAGAACAGGGAGATGCCTTTCCTCAGACACCCTGCTTTTGAACTCCAGAAGCCTAGTCACAAACTACAGCTCAAAAACCTCTTCATTCTTCAACCATTCATGCACAAATGGATCCAGTAACTCTGCAGGGTTCCTGCAAGAGTCTTGGCTCCTAGGATCAAGAATCTTTCAACTAGATGACCACTACTGATGTTAGATTTATGCTACATATGGGGTGAAAAGTCAAGGAGAGGCAAGACTGCCCAAAATTCCAAATGTCTCTTAAGAGAGGACATGTCCCGGCAAACTGCAATGTTCACATTTTCTTTCCTTGGTTACCAACCTCCCATTAAATCTGTCCTTTACTAAAAATACAACATAGGAAATCTCAGGAGAATAAAGAACAATACTGAGAAGAGATCCCATATTCAGCCTGATAATCAGCTGCTTATGTTTCAAATATAAGAGTTAGAAGTACTGCCAGCACAAGTATGTCGGTATTCAGGATCTGAGAATTAAAAATAACGATATAAAAAGTGAATGCTTTTTCTCCCCTTTTCTTTATGCTTAATTTTTCTTTTCTAAATGTACTTTGCACATTGTTAGGTAGGTATAGTACGTGTGGGATGTATTGTTGAGGTTGCCATGGTTTCTCATTTTTAATGAGCTTTGCGACTTTATAATCTAACCAAATACATTCATAATTACTACATCTCTTTTTTTCTCCCTTCCCCCCTCCCTCCAAAGCACTCAAAAAATTACTGGTGGTAAAAGTAAAACTAGTGATTTGAAAGACAATAAAACATCAAAGTAAAAGCCCACCCTCAAAGAGTTGGCAAACAAAAGCTTAGGAAAGTAACAGGAGAAAATTAGCACCATCAGACTCAGGGATCTGTTCCATGTCCTTGTACCTGTTCTTAACATCTAAAGTCAGCATCATATTTTGTTCTGTTGGGTGCAAAATTCCCCAAAACACACAGAAAACCAAGTTACATTTGTCATCAGAAGTGATGGTGAACCACTGAACGCTGCCTACTCTGATGCTTTTTGCTAAGTCTGCTCCATGCTTAAGGACAGACTGAACTGCTCAGACATTCTGTGGGCAGCTGTCTCCTGTGAAATACGCGATTACAGTGCTTATAGCCTTGATTTGGCAAAGCAAGGGAGCAACTGCCCATCTTTAAAAACAGGAATCTGAATGGGACAACTCATGCACTTATAGGCAGGGCCTTTTTTGACTAATTCACTGAATCAAAGTAAACCCAACTGAAGAGGCAGAAACACTATTAATTTAAGAAACAGGAAAAAAATAATCTATTTCCTCATCAAAGTGTTTTGCTTTTATACTACTGGATCAAGTAAATAGAGATAAGTAAGATTAAAAACACCCTGCTTGTTAAATGTACAACAAAAAAGAAAAGTGCTTAATGCTTAAGCAACCATAAAAACACTTTTTGCATGAGAGCTGCTTGTCAGCTGAAGCCATTAACTACCACGGAATTTTTGACTGCCTCCTGATACTGATGAAATAGGTCAAGGTGTAGAAGTAATCTAAGCCCTGGATCTGTAAATAGCTCTTTGTCCCAAACACGTCAGCAAACCTGTATTTGTTACTTATTGCCATTGTTAACCTCACCTTGGGAGGTGGGGAGTAAAAGAAATCCTTTCCTTCAATTTGTAGGCAGATCAAATACGACTACCATATTTTAAATGAGAAGGTAATTTTAGCCTTCAAGAAACTAGCAGATTGAAACCACGGAATTTGTACAACTTCCAGTTAGGCAAGCAGCTGTGGCTGAGAGTTCTCAAAAGCATCAGTCACTGCAAGGACAGAAGATGAAACATCTGAGGGCTCCCTCTGGAAATTTCAACACATGCTCTCCTAAAACCTTGCAAGGCACTTGTGTGCATAACCATCCCACTTTATAGATAGCTAGACACATAAAGACCAGTAAAGCGACAAGGTGACTCGCTTAACGTTTCACAGAAAAGCTGTGCCAGAGTGGAACACTAGATCAACTTCCAAATTCTTGATATTTAATTCTCACTCGTGGTACTCTATCCACAGACCACTCCTCTCTGTAAGGACAAAAAAGGACATCAGCACTACCTCTGGGTAAGACAGATGATTGAAACCCTGCTGTGACGCTAAAGTTTAGAGGAGCCATAGCACGTAAGTGCAATTTGGCAGAAATTTGGAGAAAAAAAAAATTACTTCTGCAGTATAAATCAACATGAACTTAAACATTGTGAAATAAACTTTCGATGCCAGCTTCCTGCATAAAGTGTCTGAGGATTCAGACATATAAGCAGTGCTTTCTTTCTGATAAACTCTTACAGAATGAAAGAAAATTGCAATCTAAAAATCTCCATCCCATGTTCTACTGTGAATCAGAAATTGCTGATTTCTCTTGGAAAGGTCATTAGCATTTTACTTGAGAGTTTCCAGAGAAGCAGTTCATTTGTGCAGTGCTTTGCTAGAACATGGTGTCATATAACCACACCGCCATCTGTCCACTAAAATCACTTCAATTCCACACAGGAGGAGGCTCCCCCTTGTTTCTGTGCAGGACAGAACAGCAGGCCGACTCTGATCTACACTAGAGACTTTACCTAGCACAGCCAGAAAAATTAGTGCCATTTACTGAAAAGGTTATTGGACAGTTCTCACTAACTCCTTTCACCATTTGCTTATACCTTTAACAAACCTTAATCACCCTGTAATATTCTTCCTGCTATGTGGCTTTCTAATCCATAATTTTATAAAAGACAATAAAATTCCACTATGTGGCTGCTTCTTGCAAAGTAGGATATCAAAATGCTGAGTATTCTAGGCTTTAAGGATATGCAGTATGACAACCAATATTAATGTATATTCACTACTTTGGTTCAACCAAATAACAGTACTATCTTCAAGCCTCTCAATCAAATTTTGAAGAAGTATCAATAAAGAGGAAATTTCTAAAGAACTCCAATAGTGCAGGAGGTAAGAAGATCCATAAGGCAATTCGTAGGGCTGGAAATATATTTTCAATGATTGTTTTGTGAGACTGATGAAGAAATCATAGTGTTTCCTAATTTCTGAGAGTTTGATTTCACAAACTGAATTCCATTTAAGCTGCTGAAGATTTTTTTGCACTGAGAAGCAGGGAATAGTGAAGTGCCCTTTTTTTTTTTAAGATACAGTGTCAACACTGTGCAAGGTTAGAAAAAAGAGGTGATAAGGTATATTCTGATTATACAGTGTGACTAGACAAATTAGACACCGTGGAAGGGGAAATGGGAACGAGCAATAGGAAGGAGTACTGAAGTTTATCTGTCTTAATACTTCTTTTTAACATTGAAGCACAAGATTCCTCAGGAATATTATCATTAATTCAGGGACCTTGCCATGACATTAAAGCATTAAGACCATTTCTCTTTGTCTCTATAGCACCGGTAAATGTTCCTCAGACACAGTCATGATGATAGAGTCAGCTTCTTACTTGCTGAGAGCAGCTATCATGTCAAAAATTAGATGGATGTTTTAAATAGTGCATGTCTATTACAGAAAACTTTGGTGGTAATTAGGTACAACTTCACTTCTGTTTCCTTGAGTTTCTGGTTTTAATCTCTCTTCTGTCTGATGGTCTTGATGAAATGAATGATTTTCGTTTGGAGTTGCAGTTAAAGCATTTCTAATGATTAAATAATGAAATGTAAATATCTGCCTGTATGTCTAGGAACTGCCTTTCAGTGACCAAAGTAACCCCAAGCCCGAACACAGCCATTTAGCGTAAGAAATTATCACATCTTTGGCACAGAGGTCTACATTTGTATTATCTAAGGTATAGTATACATATATTCATTTCTTTGTTGTTCAGCTAAAGAAATGAGCAATTCCTTTCTATACAAATCAAACAGAAAGGCAGGGTCATGCACACCCTGCTTTGAAGAGAAAACTATTCCTTTCCCTAGAACGCTTTTCTCCAGTACTTTCACTATATTATTCAGGAATTTGCCTCTGTTAATTTGTTTTCATGGCCCTCCATAAAGACCATCTCAAATGATGAAGAGCAAAAAACTGAATTAGTTGACAAGTCGGTACTAATTTGACGCATCTGATTTGAAATTACTAGGACCTTATTTCATTAGACTACTTAGCACCATAAACAGTGTTTGAATATCCAGAGAATCACACTGGCCCATCTTCACTGCAATTCCCTCCTCCTTCACACATATATTGACTTGTTTTCCACCTATAGGTACTGAGCATCCCAAAGCGGGCATCTAGAAAAATGAGGTAAGCATTAACGGATGATCACAGCAACTTGTTTCAGGTGAATTTCTTGGAGCCACACAGGAACCCTCTGGCAGAAGCGGAAGAACTCCGTGTGTCAACTCCCTGAAGCTGGTGTGTGTGATCACTGCTCAGCTGCTTCTCTTCCTTCAACACACACATCCCATTTCCAAAATAGCACAGTATTCTATAGGCAACAGCCAGTGTGACTACGCCTCCGAGTGAGGGATGGAAATGTGATAAAGGGAAATCTAGTATAAAATTCAGTTATCTGGGACTGTTATTACACATGTACACAGATGACCTGAAGTGAAGGCTGCACGAACATTCTCTGTTTTATCTTCTGAAAGTGCAGGTTGAGCTTTAACACTTTCAATAACGTTGCCTGTATGCTTTGTCATAGACTCAGAAGGAATCCAAAGAAAAGAAAATCCAACTCATGGCATCTTACTGACACACATATGGTGAGGAAGGTCATGCTCTTTAGGACCACAGCACAAATCTCTGTCAACAGAAGTAATGGGAGTAAGTCATAGCTGTTACTGATCATCATTCTCTGCAGCGACCAATATAAGACAGCCTGAGAAACACACTTTGTCAGTACAAGTAAATGAAATTTTCTTGACAATAGAATACTGTTGAGACTCAGAATTTTGGATCCTTTTGCAGAAGAACAGACACTTGGAAGAAAAGTATGTGTTACTGGTTTGCAGACCCTTCTGTCCCTATGTGCTAAACTCAGCCCATTTGGTTTTGCTCTTAGCAAAGGCCCATAGCAACAGAGCATCAAGTGCTAGGAAACTCCATCCTGATTTCTATCTGGAACTTGACATGTGGAGAACCTTTGGCGAGCGTCAATGCTAGCATAAGATTCAGCCTGCTCACATATTTTCAGTAACATTTACCAGAGCACCAGTGCCCAGGAAACTCAGACTTGTTCTTTTGACTAGTGTGTATGGAGCAGTACGCCAGTAATGGCTACACTCAGGTACTCATTCCTGTTCAGTGTTACTTCAGCAATCACTGCACAGCACTGTGCAGTATAGATGAACTCAAGAGGCTGTATCTTCATCAAATTTGGGTGTTCTTCTACACAGAAAACAGCACAGCACATCCTTGACTACAGTAATTCCCTAGACGAATGGAAAGGTCCTGCTCCAAAGCACTGAAGTGTGTCAATAGAACTATTGTAGTGTTCTTTTTCATGTGGCCAACAGAATGAATTTCTCTTCTAGTCTCATGCTTATTAATGTCTGAGTATAATACTAGTATTAGACATCAGTCTGGCTATCCCATGATAGAAGGCTCTTGTGAAATGCCTTATTATACTGGTATTCAGATCAAGATTGTAAAATAAAGCATTTCAGCTTGCCTAACCTGAAGTAGGACATTCAAGTATATGCAAGAATTGGAAGGAAACCACTGCTTTCTCTTAAAAGCAGAAAACAATCTTTTCTAAAGGTTAAAATTTTATGTTTACAGTATTGTCGAAGCCAAGCGCGCAAAAATGATAAGTCAGGCAAGAAAATAATCAAATTGATTGGCCTGATTCAGCATCAGAAGCTTTTAAAATAACTACTGCATTCTTTGGGTGGTGGCATGTCAAAGAGTTGATGAATAAACAGATATTTGGACTAAAACATAAGAAGACTTTCCACATCACATTCACACGGACTTTTTTCCCCCCTGAAAGCACTAACAACATCTAGAGTAGGGTCATGTGGTTTACCTAGCTCTTTAGATAGGGAGTTTGGAATACTTTTCTACTATTTCTGAAACCAGGAGACTCTCACATGTTCACATTATGGCAGCAGGATGGCCTTTAAGAAAGCCAGACAGTATTGGTAGACTTGTGATACAGTCAGCATAGTCAACCATGCTGTTTAGTTTGAATTTTGGACTAAAATTATTTTTTAAAATCAAAACCTAGTGTATCTATTTCTCATTTGTATTCAAATCAATTATTGGTTTTACATTTAAAGTCAATCCTCTAAAAATAAAGCTGATGAGACCTTGGATTACGTTGAACCTGAACTGGATGGTTTGAAAGCATATTAACAGTAACAGGACTGCACCGTTTTAAACCATTAGTCAACTGCTTCTAGAAAACCTATTTACAGCAATCCAGCTATGCTACTTGGGAGTACGTGCTCTTTCAGTTTACAGTGCAATTTACACAGCCAAATTCTATTTCAAAGTTGAATGCTTAATATTCTAGATATTTTAAATGCTTTTAACCATGATTGATTGTATCGCTAAATTAAAAACTGTGGGATACCAGTATTGACCAAAATAAAAATGTAAACCCTCAGAAACATATTAAAACACAGTATAAGATCATTTAAGGAAAATTGATAGGCATTACCTTGTCTTTAAATCACTCTTCACAGAACAAAACAATTCTTAAGTTTGCTCTGCTTATTACAACAATACGTAAGTCAGGAAACATTTTCACAGAATTAGAAATACTATGGTACATATATAAGTTCCCCAAACTGGATTTTCCCCACTACTACGCACCCACTCTTGAGAAAATACGCTGCAATACAATGCTGTGAACTGAAGGTGACTGAAACTGCTAATGGAAGATGTAAAGGGTATCTTTCAAAGATATTTAACACAGCACACATAGACAAAATACACTTTTCTAAACATTGTCCAAACTCACTGAAGCCAACAGAAATACACTTAAATTGGTTTGGTTTTGGAGCCTGAGCCTCATTTTTCTGTTCATTTAAATGAGAACAGAATCCTTGATGACTGACCCAATAACGTATTTACAATACATGGCTTTATGGTGTGCAGTTGGTGTCCACTAGCTATCATTAAACCCACACTGAGATTTTGTTAATTATTACTGCTTTAGAAGAGTTGTTAACAGCTATAACACTGAAGGTTAGGTTCACTGTAGCAAAGCCACCTCCTGATGGTAGAGGCTGATTAGACTCTTGAGTAGTTGGAGTACAATAAAATGGCCTCAGTTATTCAATCTGTCTAACAGAGCTGGTCAACATAAACCACACATCATCCCCTGTGCAAGCACGGACATGTGCTCTGGATTCTCAATGGAATATTTAAAAAATAAATTTATTAAGCAGCTTTGCTACCACTCATTGCTTCAGTCTGCAATTACAAGGGAACAGTTTTAATGTACTGCCAGTTTCAGTCAGAATAACCTGTTTCTTATGCAATATATAAAGTAGTGTGAGAAAAACTCGTGGGTTGAGATAAAAACAGTTTAATAATTGAAATAAAATGATAATGATAATAATATGATAATAGTAATAATATACAAAGCAAGTGATGCACAGTACAATTGCTCACCACCCGCCGACCGATGCCCAACCAGTCCCTGAGCAGCGGCCCCCCCGGCCAGCTTCCCCCAGTTTATGTACTGAGCATGATGTCACATGGTATGGAATGTCCCTTTGGCCAGTTTGGCTGTGCCCCCTCCCAGCTTCTTGTGCACCTCCAGCCTTCTCAGTTGGCAGAGCATGGAAAACTAGAAAGTCCTTGGCCAGTGCAAGCATTACCTAGCAACAACTAAAACATTGGTGCCTTATCAATTTTGTTCCCATCCTAAATCCAAAACACAGCACTGTACCAGCTACTAGGAAGGAAATTAACTCTATCCCTGCCGAAACCAGGACA
>NW_008824056.1:3259065-3278557 GCF_000699105.1 Pygoscelis adeliae
TTTTCCCGGAGGCTGGTGCATGATAGGGGATGTGATACACCCACTCAATGCCGTGCTCTTTGGCCCAGGTGTTTATGAGGTTGTTTCG
Source organism: Pygoscelis adeliae (assembly GCF_000699105.1). Taxonomy (NCBI): domain Eukaryota; kingdom Metazoa; phylum Chordata; class Aves; order Sphenisciformes; family Spheniscidae; genus Pygoscelis; species Pygoscelis adeliae. The sequence goes on from NW_008824056.1 coordinate 3,259,154, forward strand.
GAAATGAGTCCTGTTGTCTGACTCAATTCTTTCCGGGGTGCCGTGTCGCCATAGGACTTGCTTTTCAAGGCCCAGGATAGTGTTCCGGGCAGTGGCATGGGGCACGGGATATGTTTCCAGCCATCCGGTGGTTGCCTCCACCATTGTAAGCACGTGGCGCTTGCCTTGGCAGGTCTGTGGGAGTGTGATATAATCGATCTGCCAGGCCTCCCCATAGTTATATTTCAGCCATCGTCCTCCATACCAACGAGGCTTTAACCGCTGGACATGATTGTGCATGATACATGCTGTGTTACAGCATGTAATACACTGTACCAGCTACTAGGAAGGAAATTAACTCTATCCCTGCCAAAACCAGAACACCACCTAAGATTAACTGATCTGTTATTCTTTTGCCAGAGTGATTTGAAATTCAAAGTTAAAACTGAGAAAAATATTCCTGAAGTAGACAGGTGCTCTTTTAATAATTCAGACAGTGACTATCACCCCTCAACCTGTATCACATCGCAAGAACTGTTCAGCACTGATGCCTCAATTCCCATAGTAAGGGAATGTCATGAGATCAAACAATCTTGTGATGCACAAGGTGCTTAAGCAAAAAGCATAAATGTCTTTAGTTTTAACACGGTATCTAGGCTGCAATTTGACAAGCAAAGGAAAAAAAGAAGTTGTGTCTAAGATTGCAGTTTTCTGTTTGCAATCAGTTGTGTCAGTTTTGGTACCTAGCTACAGAGGAATACAACTCTGACCACAATGCCGTCTTGGGTCAGTGAAAGTACTGATTAAAAAGGAAAAAACAGCAGCAAGAAAAATATCCTAGCATATGCAGAATGAGAAGAGAGAGATCCGTCTATGTTAAAAATTGTCAGAAATTAATTATGAAAAATACACACTGGGAGAAATTCACTATCATAGCCTCAGGGCAATATTGACTGTATTGATCTTTCCTGACAGGTATCTCTTTAACCTGTTCTTAAAGACCAATTGTAACAGATGCTCTACAGTCTTACAAAGTAATCCATCCTTCTCCTAATAACCAAAGTCTGGAAATAAATACTAAAAAGAGATTGCAGAGGACACAAAAAAAGTTTACGTGTTTGGGGTTTTTTTGTTGGTGGTGCTTGGTTTTGTTTTTTTTTTAATATATCCCCATACATAGACTCTAAGGTAAAACCAACCTGGTCTGAGGTGATTATTTAGACACGTGCTAAATGTGAAAAAGGAAAAACTGAGATAAGTAATAAAAAAGTTAGAGAGTCATTATATTGCATATCTTTCCCAACAAGGTTTTTGATGCCATTTGTGAATATTATTTTTTTTTAAATATATCTTGTGCTTTGATTTATGAAAAGTACTTTTAAGTCCATTAGAGTAAAACATGAACAGAAGTCATTCCAACTGGTATTGTTCTCCTGATTTTATTAATAAGCAGCTACCTCAAAGTACGGAGGATACATTAATAGGTATGTAGGTCAACATGTATCTACACTCAAGTCTGTCAAAGACTGCTGTGAGATATGTGTGCTAGGGAGATGCTTTATCATTACTCTAAGCTAGCACAGCAGCTAGGCAATCTAGCATATTTTTAAAATTAAAAAAAAAAAAAGCACCAGGATAAAAAAGAGGAAGTTGGGAAGGGGAAAAGAAACCACCCCAAAACACAAGACTGACTGAGGTTCAGACCTTGCGAAGGACTGTAGGAAAGCATGCCTTACGTGAGTGCAAAACACTGGTTCTTCTGACTCCCTTGACTTCCCCTCATTTCCCATTTGGTCTCCTTCCAGCGTGCTCTTTTGTACCTTTGCTCCATTCATCAGATCATACCCAATGGCTACTGGTTTTGTGCCCCCTGCTTCTATATCAGAAGCCCCAGCCAGCTAACTCTGAAATAATTTCTTTAATTTCAGCTTTTGCTACTGGGGTCATAGGTGATGGTCCCGACACAAAGTTGTGCTCTACAAAACTGCAGTTACTCTTGAAGGGAAGTTACTTCTTCACAGACACTGTACGTAACAGATCGTGTCATATTTCTGCAGCCAGTTGTGGCACATATTGAAGTTATTCCTTCACAAACTTTTACACAATTTCACATACTGAGTATACTACATGACTATTTGTTCTCATCCTTTCTTGGTTACATATGAGGAGAAGCCCACACAGGGGGATCTGAATAGTAGCAGGCCCAGGATCCACTTCAATAATTCAAATTTTAACTATTCTTCATGCTGCGTAACTGTAATAGCTTTTTCATTTGATATTGCTTCATTAAAGGTCATTTTTGTGTGACATTTGCATAACTAGTTCTCTAATTATACTGCTAACCATTGAGAAGCTTTTTCAGGAATAGTTCATTCTCCCTTGTCAAGGAGACAAAATTTAATTACAGAGTGGAAGCTTTAAATAATGGTTGCATAAAAAATATTTCTGTAAATTCCTTTCAGTTTAGATTTTGAACTCTTAAAGGTCATGCTCTTATAAAGTCTGTAGCTTAAAAAGAGATCATGACTTAATTATATATCATCATTACATACTTCAAATTTGTATTAGTGGACATTGTTCATTCTCCTTTGTCACAAATTTTTAGTTTTGAAAACAACTAGAGATTACCAGCTGATTTTTTTTTTTAATTCAGCAGGTGAAGGTGTCCTTTTAAAAGGATAGCCCACATATACATCAGTCTTGAACACAGCAACACATCAATGCATCTCTAGCAGTCATTTTTATGCTAGACATTTATACTTCATTCATCTGTTCTGCTCATCAGAAGCACAATGGTGAAAAAACAGCCAAAACTTTATATAAAACAACTTATTTAAAATGGTAAGGTTGCAAAAATAAGCCCTCAAAATGTAAAGTCAGTCAATGAATAGAAAGATGTTTAAGTATACACGTACTAATTCTGTGGTACTCACTTTCTGCTTGTTTTCTTACCCTCTACTGACACCTTCAACAACACAGTTCTTCATTTTGTGCGGGATGAAATAAACAGTAACAGGAACTTGATCGTGGAATCACAAGGTTTTTGCACCTCAGCTTGCATCAAGCGCATAATTCAGACTTCAGGACACCTAGAAACGTTTATAAAGCAATAGCAGGGATCCCTTTTTAGGATCAGGAAACACGGACAGTATTCCACATCTATTTTTAGATGGCAAAAGAATGGTCAGATTCAGGGTCCAATACTACAATACAGAGCAAAATGAATCCTCATTGTTAGAGGGAGTTGCGGCTGTGGTTCTTAGTGTGTCCAGTCTCTCTCCTTTTGCTCCTGTTTACTCCAGAAGAACTCTGTTCCCTCCTGTCCTCAGCATTCTGCAGAATTACTATTTTGTTGGGGTATGTTGAAAAGAGCAGAGGAGTAATTTTTGTGCAGTTGGTAACACTGGTGGCAAAAGGTTAAATTCTCTCATACTGTGACAGATTTGGAATTGCAGTTAAGACTAGCTTCAAGTCAAAGAATGAACTAATCTAAACTACAGAAAGTGCTTGGAATTGAACAAAGAGCACACATAAAGGGGATGACAAGCTAGTTTTCTCATTTTCTCTGAGCAGTTCCTGTTAACTTTACAGTATATGGTGATCAATACAAAGATTTACATGGGTGCTGTGCCATTCCCATTCACTTAAATTACAAATCCGTATGTAAAATGTATTTGATAAAAATAAAGTATAATATAAAGAGAAACAAGAGAACTAAATTAATACCTCTAAGTCATATGCTTCATCTCCTAATTCATTAATTCTCCCCATTCACACTTCTTTTCCAGTGAAGTTTGTGGCCTTTACCCAATTTAGGTCAAACTTTGATTTAAAGTTTTCGGTAGCTTACAAACCTGTTGAGCATTTGCATCCATAGCTGAGCCAATCATTGCTTGTCATTTGAACACTCACTTTTTCACCTCTTAAAACAGAGACAGTAATTCACAACTGTAACCCAATGAAGAATCCAACAGCAAAAACATGTTCACAGATAAAAACATTGAAGTTTTTCAATAAATGCTTTTGTCTCTCTTTGACAGTGGCATCTGTTACTCCACCTAATTTTGGGTGACCTTAAAATTCAAGATCATATTAAGTTTTGCTAACAATAAAATTGGCTCAGCGTAGGAAATTCAGGGTGTTCTTTGCTTCTCTTCACATACTTCGCTTTCTGATGTTCATGTCCTCTCTCATATAGAGCAGAAATTAGCTGACTTTTCCTTTTCGTAACAGAGAAAACTCTCATGAGAACTTGGATAATATAAAATTAACAGAGATTGGAATCAGGACCATCACTGTCTCTATTTGTGTGAAGAAGAGACCAAAAGGAATAGAAATACTCCTTGCCCCAAATCAAAAAGCATATACAGATTCTAGCTAACCTCCTGAATCATAAAGGTTAGGAGATGAACGAGTTAGTTCTCATGTCTTCATGAACAAAGGGACATCAAAAGCTATGAATTACAAACTAAAGTTGACAACTATCTTCTGGAAGCATACAATAGTGAGAAGTATGTAATAATGGGGATGGGCAGGATCTTATGATGGTCAGAGTAACATATCTGCCATCCTGCAGGATTGGACTCTGAACTCATAAAATTTCAGCAAATTAAAACTGAACTAAGCACTGAAAGTTAACCCTCCAGAAAAGATCTAATGAATAAGATGTTGACAGTGGTTGCAATCACCCATATCACCATACTATTGTTTCTGATGAGGAATACATTTGGACTTGTCCGTAGTAAGATACAAACCAGTATTTTCAAATGTGCTTACTGAAAACTAGCATGAGTCTATCCAACTTCCCTGAGTGCTGGATGCCTTGAAAATCCCAGCCATGGAGGAGATAGGGTACATCTTAACTGGTCAAGACAACTGCTAATGGCATCTTAAACATTCACCTCACAGATCCAGCACACAAGCTGTAAGTTTCATAACTGGGAAAGCCAACTTTTATGTTCCTCTTGTTCACATTTTAAATTTTTTCATTCATAAGTATATTGGAAAACTTCTTTCTAATCTCATCTATCACTTTCTTAAATCCCAGACTAAATTGCAATTGACCTTTCCACCAGTCAACTCCACCCCAATTTTAAGGATTTCCTCTTTATTTCCGCAGGACACTTAGGCCTTTCCAAAACATTATGTTAGCAAAGAAAATGTCCCATGCTTTCCCTTACTGTTCATCCATATGCTGCTAAAAATAACATGACCACTTCAGTGGTTTCGGTTCCCTCCAAGTCTCCTGTATATTCTTTAATCTTTTTCTACTATATGACTATCATATTCCTTTAGCTTCTCCAATTTTAATATAGTACACAGTCCATATTGGAAGGTGGGTTTTTTTTAACCTTCCTTCACATAGCTATGATATTAAGTATGTGAAGTCCAGAAATTTAATCAACAAAGAGGAAGATCCAACAAAGTCTTTCTCACCTGAATCACAGGGGTGTTTGGAAACACAGTGCTCAGAAAAGAGATTAAGCAACTGTCTATTAACAGAGTTACTCAACAGGAAAATTCTTGTGTGTTCATTAAATGAAACTCCATGTAAGTTACATTCCTCCACACAAGGTTAGAAATTGCGCTCTTACCTCCAAACCCAGAGGACAGCTGGATACAAGGGGTCTTCTGAGATGCAGGTGAATCTGCAAAACAGAATGAATGCAGCTATAGGAAGATAAACAAGGCTCTTGTAAAGCTAGACTGAGTAGACCCAGAAGGTAGGAGGGCTACAGCAGTGGTGTTCACTGCATTCGCAGAAAGGTAATGTTAAATGAGTCTACATTATTTTCTGTTCCTGTTTAGTATCTGTGAGCTTTGCAGCTGAATGCCTTCAGGAAATCTGCCAGAATGATGTGTCTAGAATCCCTTACAACTATGAAGGCAATCTGGCCCATAATCTTTCTACTTTTCATGCTTCACAGTGATTTCAGTTGCTCCTTGTTTTAACCCAAAAAAATAGTTTTGTATTTAATCAAGACATCCATATATCGTTTGGAGCATCCAATGACTTTAGAGGCAAAAAAGCTGTTCTGCAAAAGTGATAAAATGCAGGCTGAAAGCTCAACATGTATTTTTTGCTCAATATCTCCTAGTTTACTTTTATTCTTCATATTTGTACATCATTGTCTTTGGAAAAAATTTTTCCATAATCAAGACAGACATCTTCTGGTGGTACATTAGGCAGGATGAATTCCTCACTACACAAAATTAGTTCTTCAAAGATCATAATATCCAAGTATTGTTTATGTAAGTGAAGAGAGAGCTATGATGACTTGAAGGCACATAAGAAACCCAGAGCTATAAGATGGTGCTATTCAGATTTATTGTCTACACTGCTGTCACAATGAGCAGTCAGTCAACCAGACACACAAACTAACACAAAGGGTGTGAGTTTTCCCTGGGTAATTACTGAAATGCTAATACTTCAAAAGACTGAGCCAAAACACAAAACATCCAGCTTGAGTTACCACAGAATAACTGCAATGGATAGCTGGATACAAGCGTTGGTTATTAACTGTGAAATACTGTGTAAAAAACCAATAACATTTAAAAAACATCCCTAACAGCTCCCCAAAGCCTCACCGTATGCGATACAACTAGGATCACAAAAATTTTAAATGTAAAGATGCCAATTTTTAGTTTAAGTAAGTAAACTGTAAACAACAGTATTGATATGCCTTTTTCAAGTGCAGAAATTGGTAATAACCAGGACCAAGGAGCAAGAAAATGGATAGGTTTCCAGAAAGGCAAAGTGTGAATTAATAAGGTACCTTGATTGTGCAGTGGAACCTCTGAGGAATCATTTAAGCTGTACAGCAAGGCAAAAATAAGCCATTTCTTCTTTTCACTTCCTTTTCCTCTACAAGCTCACCTAAGGCTTTTTTTCTTTCCTTATATCTTTAAATTAGAAGTGAATAATTTCCTACCAACTTTTGCTGCATCAGCCTGGAAAAATCTTTAGAGTACCTAATTAGGTACTCTTCTCATATTAGTCTGTAGTCTGATTTGGATATCACTATCTTGTTTCAGTAGAGAAGGGAAATACTGATTGTGAGTGTATCTGATTGAAAGCATCCTCCTCTCCAAATCTGAAGAGCAGCAGCTGTATTGCTAACAAGCTATTCAGAACCAGGGTCTTAAACAGTGTCTGAGATCTTTCTCGTTAATCTTAAAACCACAGCCATTTTAAGATAGTTTTAGGCAATCTGACTAGTTCTTTGCATTATTGATAGCCCAGGTAGATGGTACTCCACCAGTTTATATTTGTTTCACAATTTAAAAAATATTTCCTTTACATTCTTAAAATTTAAATTTAAAGGCCTGAGCCAAAGTCTCTAAGCTAGAAGAACTCTATTGACTTTAATTAACTTTACCTTAGATCCTGACATTATTCTTACTTTTCTAAATTAGAGTTTTGATTTTGAATTAAGCAGCAAATTCCTCAGCGGATAATCACATTATACTGAAGTAAGAAACCAATACAGGAAAACCTTTTTCTTCAGAAGTGCCACAACAAATGTAGGGCACAGCACTGGTGCGAAAATTGGGAAATCAATTTGGATAGACAGCTTCAGCCATTCTAGACCAGAAGATGGTTTTAACCAAAATTAAACATCTTTATTGCATTTCTGTATCTTAAATGAGGCTCAAAACAAGGGTCTGTGAATCCAGAGGCATATCTTTCTTGCCAAAGGCTCAACAGTAATCTTTCCATTAGGCCACACACCCCGTTCAAATGTCACGGTTTGCAGTGTCCTAGAACCGCTGATTCTCACACCATGTGGTGAACTACTCAGGTAACCAATCCACCTGAAAAACAAACCAACCTAAGTGCTTTTTTACAGTTTTCTTTTACTTTTTCCTAGACAAATCAGTTCACTAATCCACTTCACCTCATGTGCCCACAGACCTTATACTGGCACAACATAGGGGACAGGAATGGATGGTCACAGGTGGAACCTGACTGTTCAGGCAAACACCACTAAAGAAGGGCACATGGAACCACAGCCACAGTTCCTCAAATGATCTGAAAAAATATAATGGGAAAGATGAGCAGCTTTTTCTCTTTGAAAATGAGTATCTTAACATTGTGCATTATGAGGTTAAATTGATTTTATTATAAAACAAGTACAGTTCATAAACAGTTTATACCAAATCCAAGCATCACTTTCAAATACAAATTTCCCTGTTTTTTGAGATGTCGGTAACAGCACATCTGCAATTAATTGTATATTACATTCATATTTCTGCCTTGTACAGTGAAATTTTTTGTCATGTCTTTTCATATCAAATTCAATTTTTGATTCAATATTTGATTGCAAGCCACAAGCCTATACAACATACCAATCTCTTTTGTAATACATGCTGTTCTTTCAGACCTTCATGCATTTTCAAACCAGTGGTTTAATATAAACCCTTTGCTGTTGTTCAGAAGCTGAATGCACACAGCCTACTGACATACCCCATGACTGTGCCTGCAGTGAAAAAAATCATTCTTGCTGGACTGGTGACACCACCTGTATAAGGGAAACCTGCCAGACTCAGCATGTAGCCTGGGAAAAAGGTCTATCAAATGCTAATGATTACAGCTGTCCTGTACCACACCTCCCACTATGTGCTGGGAGGGGAGGCTGGGAGGGACTGCAAAAATTTTTTTCAAGTGGAATGAAAGCAAAATTTCCCTAGACTTATGTCACTAGCCAATACAAAGCAGGCCAAAGCAAGGAATGGTTATACTTAAATGCTCAACCTTCACAAAAGCTGAGTGAGAAGGATGAACCTGCTGTGTTTGTGCATGTACAGAGGCAATGTTTACCTTCAGGGAAATAATACAGCATCACAGAGTTACTTTTAGGACCTAATGTGACATCTACAACTGCAGCTGATTGTCACAAGTTCTAATTAAAGTAACAGCCTTGAGGTTCAACTGCAATTCAATACCGAGAGGTAGATTTTGAATGTGTCGGGTCAGTTGGGCAGCAAAGTGGTAAAATCAATTATGAGCACATAGCCCAATTAGGAAAAAGTTCACTAATGACACATTCTTGCTTTTACCAAGTAACAGAAATAGACTGGTGAAACAGTCATTTTTGTGGCAACACACAAACCCTAGGTAGCAGTTTAGTGCCCACTCTGAGGACTGTAAACACCTTTATGACCCTGGAGAAAGTAGACTCTATCCCTCAAAAGCAGCCTTATCAAATTTGCTTCCCTAGATCTAAACTTCATTCTGTACAAGGCAGCCGAGGGTCTTTTCTCCCCCTACACCTTGGTGCACGGCCACCATACCGTGACCGAAAAAGTATGTTTTCCCCCCACCGTTAGTGTGTGTTAGCATCACAGATGAGGAAGAAAAATTAAAGACGACGGACATGCTTGACAAATTCCAGCTTCTCTAAGAAAACAACAAAGTAAGGACAACAGCAGAAAATGAAAAGCATACACAGGTGACCTACACTTGACAGATTTAAAGTGAAGCAACTGTGTTTTCTCTTCGAAGGCCAGATATCCCACTGACATGTTTTACTTATTGTTCACCCATGTCTAAAAATCACAAGTTTGTTCTCTTTCCGTATGTTAGTCAATTTTCTACACCACCTGATGAAAAGAGACTGTCTGTTTGCAGAGATTTATAGATCTCAAACATCATGTCTCCATCAGGTGCAGACCCTCCAAATCCATCACTTGACACAGAACTACTTATGGTTCTTATATATTGGTAACGATTACGGCAAACAACCAGGGAAAGTGGGAGGTGGCTGCACTTTCCTTCTCTACTTAGAATATGTACTAACAGTCTACTTGTGTTTTCAAGGCAGGTAAACTATACACGCTCTTCAACTGTTGCCAGCTGTCCCGTTGACAAAATTACTCCAAACCATTCATTCAACTTTCATCCCACCCACACACTTTGCCTGTTAACTCAGATAGACACACAGATTCTTTTGGCATGCAGGAACAACTTTGGCTTGGGCTCTTAATCCCACTACTACAAGTTCCAGTAAGAACACAGAAGATAATCGTATCCCTGGCAAGTCCAAATCACATGGATATAGTTAACAAGGCACGCATCTCTGGGAGCAAAAAGGCCTAATTCCAGTTGGCCACTTCCACACTTAACCGTACCTCCCAATCCATACTACTGACACTGTCAGCTCAGAGACACTGGATCTGTATCAATGCAAGGTTTAGAGGGCCTCATTTTTCAAACCACACCTCCATTTCTGCAAGCTTTAACCTTAAGCACATTCATACTTAAAAAACCCCACAAGATGAACACTTGAATTTAAAACAATGAAGTGGAAAGCTGCATACAATTATTAAACAACTCACTTGCGTTACTTCATCTTTGCCTCCAAGCTTCCCACAACAGGTTTTCCTTTACTATTTACAGAAGACTTTAATACAGATAGAAAATTGATTTTTCGCATACTGTAGTGCAGGTAAAGACAAATGAACTATTTCTCAGTTTCCATATTCTTTTGCTGCATGTTGTAGTGCCTGTTTTGTACCATATATTTGGCCCCAAAAGTGTGGCTCAAGTTGTGAGGAAGTTAGTGAAAGAATATGAAATACAAAGTGACGGTCTGCACCTCCTCATCTCTTCTCACATACACATACTTCTACAACCCCTTCTAATTCACTTCTGTCATGAGGATATAATGATTCTTTACCTCATGGAAAGAAAAAAAGAAAAAAATAACTTTGTCCTACTTCTATTTTTATATGAGGTATTAGCATACTCATGATGATATGCATGATGTGTGAACTGGGCTCACTCGTACACTTTATAAGCACAATAGTTAAACTGTGGATTCACAGGGATAGGGACTACGTTAACAATGCTGAATACATTGTTTACAATTTGATAAAGTAGGATTGGAGCAGATGAGAAGTCACTGCCAGTGAATTTAATTTTGTGTGTACTCCTCACATTGACTGAATGTTTAGAAGGTACTTGTATTTGGGCATAGTCCCTTTTAAGGCACTAGGATACTTGCTCCAAAAGACCAGGTTTTCTCTGTATGTCTATATCAGAAATACCTGAATGAAAGGAAGAGGCAGGTTTCTTCTGTTTTCATGTTATGCTTGTTTCAGAAGTCCTTTGACACTGAAGTGAAGGAGAGTCCTTCACATTTTTCTAATTCTGAGTATTGGTTCCTACTGAGAAGTCATGAGACTGAAGCAAGGAAGGTTTGGTACACTGATCTGCTGCACATTAATGTAACCTTTCATAAATTTACAGATATTAGGTCCTATCCTTCTACATTTTAAAAAGCTAGTAATATATATCCCTGGTCAGAGTGAGAACAGACACTTGTTTTTTCTTAAAGAAAATGCTCTCATCTAGACCACCAGCAGGAACCATTCAGAGCTGGTATGCACAGTTCTCCATGTCTACAGAGGGTTTGTGAAACACATTAAGGCCTAGCTACTGTTGCACAGTTTCAGCTGACTGTGGCTGGTGTTCTGCACAGAGGGATCTCAGAACCAAACCAAACCTCCCTGCAACAAATGCTCTGACTCCTATTTAGAAGTATTGAAAGCAGAATGGGAGGGTTTATAAATGCTATAAACATACAATCAGTTCATTCTTTGTGACATTATTACCTGAATTTTAGAAATATATGTGATTAATTTCCTTGCTCATTATTAGTCTTTGAATGGATTACTAATGAGCAAGGAAATTAATCAATACCAAATAAAAGTCATATGTGAAAAGCTTCTAATGTGTGAGTTGAGAACCACAATCTCAGTATTAAGAGAAGATCATCTCACCTCCACTTTAACATACAACAGATTTATAACTTTTTTCTTTAAATATATCGTAAAAAATAAAGAAAAAATAAGAAACAAGAAAGTTATCATGCAAATAATTGACTTAATATAGTAAAGTATCTTTAGAGAAGAGGACCAAAAAGACTACAACTTAATTAAATGGAAAAGTAATGCAAGGGTTATATTTGAATATAAATTATTGAATTAGGTAAATGGGCAATGCAGACTGCAATAACTACTGGACCAAGATATTTTTACATGTAACTATGAAAGTAACATTTTCATATGTATCAGAAACAGTAGTCATTCTCAATATACTAATTTTTTTACATATATAATTCAAATCACTTTCACATGATAGAATGTGTTGGTTTAGAAATAAAGAAAATCAAGTATGAGCTGCACTCAGGAAAGTATATTCAAAGTCAGTTCCCTGCTATGGGTGCTCCTTGTTAGATTAGAAAATAATAAATAACTTCTGTTAATGCCTTTCATAGAAAGATGTTCCAGAGAAAGTTTCTCTCTCCAGATTAATCCTGTGGAGAACCACAAACCTTTGGCAAATTCTATGTTAAATGCATTTGCAAATCAGAAAACTCAGAAGAGAAGGACATCTTGAGATCCCAGACAACAAATGTGGCTGTACCAGACCAAACCGAGAAGCTGCCTAGAAACCCAAGAGGCAGTTATATTACAAGAAGCTGAACAAAACGATTGAGCTTGAATGGCAAAACAAACACAGGATATTTGACCTATGCCAGAAAACAGATTAAAAAATAGTGTTAACATAAAAAGATACAGAGGTGAGGACATTTAACTCTCTTTTATCCTCCTCAAACAAACAATAACAAAAGAACAGGATCATACTGGCTCATGGAGTTAGCGGAAATGATGAATGTAGTTTTAGGATGCATCTTCGCGTTGTTTCCTTAAAAAAGTCTCCTCAGTTTTATGTGTAAGATGAAAGAGCTTGGCTACAGAAACTTAAGTCAAATTATCAATTTGCTGTACACTTTTAAGCACATTTATAAACTGAAATGTCACAGTTAGACTTCTCTGTGGCAGAAGGGGAGCCAGTGGTTTTTCTTTCTTTTTCTAAAGAGACAAAAAATAGGACTTCAATAAAAATAAAATCCGTTGACTTTCATAAAAGACAAAATAAAGGTCAAAGAAAAGGCTTTAAGTCTTATGGGAAATAAGAAGTTAGTCCTGTTCTCAGAAAGAAAGATAATCAGTGGCAGGCCTGGCCTGTTCTTCACCATCTTTCTTGCTCAAGAAGTGTTATTTTCCTCCTTTTTCTGCTTATAATTGGAGCCACTGAAAATTTAAAAAGTATTTCAAATATTTTCCACTTTACAGCAATTCAAAATAGAGGAGTGGAAAATGCCTCCACAAATAGTTTACAATGGCTGAAAAGTGACAAGCAATGTGTACTCATAGAAACACAAATCTTTTAATCTCCTGTTAAATTTTAATCATCTCTACAACAAATACAGTAGTTATCAACAGCTTGCTTTATAATGAAATAAACTGAAGACACATAAAAACAAAGGTGGAATACTGCTGAAGTTACTAGGTAATGAGGGAACTGAATGCCAAATGCCCACCTCAGCTGGGTCACCAGGCAGCTGGCTTGGTATGAACAAACGAAAAGATTTGTTTGGTCTTAAAGTCAACAACTGGTAAGGATCTTACTTTCTGAAGTATGAAAAAGACTGATGAACTTCTCAATGTCTAAAGAGATATTTACTAGTGAAAAGCTCATACATCCTACGGATGCAAGTCATTCTGTACCTTACTGAAACAAAGTCCTTAACATTTTGCAGGAACTTTCTTATAAATAAGCCTCAAATTCAAGAACTGAACTTCTACCACTTAAGTACAATTTAGACACAATGGTGTTAGAATAGTGTAATATTAAGTTGGAAGTCCATAATGCATACAGATCTGATTCCATCCAGTTACCATCCAGTATTAAACACCTTAAGCCTTATGTAGCTTCTCTCAGGCCTCTCTCACTGCAGATACTGTCTTACAGTTCAGACCTAGACACTAGGCAAGCAATGTAACAGTAATTATTTTAAAGGCAGTTCTCCTGCCAAGGGGCTACTCTTGCTTACACCCTAGAATATGGCAATCTTGCTTAAGGGAGTGCCCAAGAGTCCACAGGAGAATGTACTGAAACAGTCTGGAAGGGTGCCCCCAGGAAGACTTCAGTAATGAAGGAGAAACAACTCCACACCTCTCCTCTTCATCTGTGCAGTCCATAAGGATTAAGGCTATCATGATTACATGAGAAGGCCAGGCAAACCCCTTTCTGCTAATTGTAAATTTACATGAAATTTCAGCTTTCAATGTCCCAAAATCGTATATGACTTTACACATCCATAGGGGAAGGGGAGGAAAGAGGCAAAATACAAACAAAAATCAGGATGAGATTGATGGTTTCCTTCTTGTTATCCAGTTCAGTTTTAGAAGACTCAGCTAAAATTGGAAGGCTCTGAACATATTCTCTTCACTGTTGGCAAACGACTTAAAAGCTCTAAAGAGAATTTGTATCTTGAAAAGAACATGACTCCAAGCCTACTAAAGCTATGAGAAATATTCTATTTTAATTTTGCAGAATTTGACTCAGGCCCTTAAATAAGGCACAAAGGTGGAAAAAGGATCTCCATCTTTCCCCTGGGCTTCAGGAAACGATCTCAACTTGAACAGATTAAACTGCATTGTGCTTCTCTCCATATTCTTCTTTACTGATTAGCTTCTTATCCCGACAAGAAATGCAATTAGTTAGGCACTGAGCCATACAATGGAACAAATTTTAATTGACAGAGAAAAACAAAAAGATTAAAAAAAAAAATTAATTTCTTCTTTATTGCTTCAGAGTCTGTAATAATTTGCATTCAAGCAAACAGTAATATCTTTCATCTGGAAGACATTCCAGGCTAATACATCTGTGGTTTATTCTTTTGTTTGCAGATATTCAGTGGCTTGTTAAGATCATGATTAGATCATGACACTTTCTAATTCTTTGGATGGTGATTCATCAAACCTCGGAATTGCTACCACCTCCTCTCTGAGACATATGGATTGGCCTACACAGTAAGTGACAAAGAAAGTAAGAGCTATTTTGGAACGGAGTGGCACTAGGTTTGCACCTAATGCAAATATTTAACAACCTATTTCCTTTTTGCTCTGTTAAACAACAACAATTGCTCTTTTTACTTCTTTTTAGAAAGGTATTCAGGTCTCTAAAATGCATTTAGTATCTTTTCAAATCAAACTTCTCTGCAATTTGGCTGAGGTTCAGTATTATGTTGCATAACAGTTCTGCCTAGGGTTCAGCTCCTCACTGTAAAAGCATATGGATGTGAGAAGATAACATCTACAACATTTATTGACTTGTGATATGATTCTGAAAACTTCTGATGGTTTACATTGTGATGTGTCTCAGCCACTCACAGAAGAACATGACACCAATTTTCTTTTAAATTAAATCTTGAGATATAATAAAAATCCCTTCCTAGAAAAAAATTCTCTATTAATGAATATCAAGGCTACTGGACCTCCCCACTCCCCGTGTAGGTCAGCCTTTCTCACTCACTCACTTTCTGTCTTTTATTGGCAAAGGTAAAGAAAAGCACGTCTAGCTGGACTGTTGAACACAAGGCAGAAGGAAAGCAGCTCACTATAGCAGCAAAATTGAAAACAAGAATAAAATAGTTTTGAACTTGTCACCATAGCTTTTCTGAGCATAAGTCAAACTATTTTTAATCAGGTCTGATGGCTCAGGAAGTCTAATTTCATTATGTCAGATGGTCCAACTTTCGTATGTTCACTGGTTTTCTTTTGCCTTATGTTCTCCAAGCCAAAACTGCAGAAGAGGATAAGGCACAAGACAGAATCACGCTGGATATATGTTGTTCCCTCTAGTAGCATGCCTGAAAGCACTAAAACATTGTGACACTCAGTCAGTATCATCAGTAAATCCCAGGAAATAGTGGAGGACATAATGTACATGAAGGATGAGCTTCTCTCCAGCTTTCTGCAACAGGTTGAGACATCTTAGTGGCTTAATGTTTTGGCAACCTTGCATGGCCATGAAAACTGCCAATCCTGCAATGTTCCTCAACATGGAAGGCTTGTCTACACAGGGAAACAATTGCAAAATAAGCTAGGGCATGGATTTAAACACTATTATCTATTCTGGTCTCATATCTGGTTCATAAAAGCACACAAAAAGTCCTAGTTGCTACTAAAACCAGAGAATACAGGCTTCTAAATATGTTTTTGAATATGACTTAATTTACCTTTCAGATATTCATATTGCATGGTAAGAGGACTTGATTAAACCATAAAAAAGTTCCCTCAGTTTGGAAAAAGTATGTCTATGTGAGGGCTAGCACAGTTTGGTGTAAGTTCAAAAATAAAGAATGCCACCTTTTTTCAAGGCATCACAGATATTAACACACAAGTTGTAAAGTAATGCTAGTAACAAACTCTGCATTGTTGTCATAACAACAATCGCGCTGCAAGACACCAAGAGCTGAAGGGAGCTGTCAGGATTTTGAAGCAAGAAAGAAATCAATTAAATCAAGTGATTCAGGACTACGGAGCTGCTTTAACGGACATGCCTGTTTAGCCACAGGTCCTTGGAATGGAAAGATTTTGTTTCTCAGTATCTATCCAGGCTAAATAAACACAGAGTTCAAACATCATGTGAAAACGTGGCAAATGCTATACCTACAGTGACAAAATAATAAAGATCCTTCTCCACTGGTCTGCACACCAAAGAATCACCTAGTGTTAATGCAGGTAAGCCAGTTTTATGAAAATCATAGGGGATATGAACTTTACCAGATTTTCCTCAGCAATACAAACCTTTTCTGCACATCTAACAATGTCCGAAAATGAGTAATCACTGTGCAAAAATAGGAAAAAAACATATTCTGTATGTTTTTAATACCAGACATACAAATGTCTTGCCATACCATCAGATTTGCCACAGATACCGCCACACGCCAGAATCTTCCTGCATATGATGATGCTATCTTTCTAAGATCCACAAAAATGCTGAGAGCGTTGCATGCTGTTATACTGACTAGAATAAGCAGAAGGAACTTCTAAGTGGGAATAATTTAGCACAACTAAAAGAGTCACAGGAAAAAGGAAGCCCCATTTTGCTTCATATAATATAGAAGAAATGATATAGCTTACGGAAGTGCATTTTTCAGAGAGGTCTGAACTCATCTGCAAGCGTATGTTTATTCCTGGGAACCACGCTTCCATATATGTTTAGGTGCCCGAGAATAGAGATAACTTTGCATTGATTTCCACAAAACTTGTTGGTAATTGGGTATTTGATACCTACAAGGTTTGGAACTCTCACAAAGTATCTTAGAGGTTCACTAACAAATTTTCAATCTTTTGACTCTGATTTTTTTAACCTAGGATCTTTCCAGCACACACTACTGCAAGAGTGTTAGCAGCATTTGGATGTACAAACACACCTAATTTTCTTGTGCATTCACAAGTTTATATACTTACAGCTGAGTTTTTTTCCATTGCAAAACATTTGTGTAGTAATCTACTCAGGCAGTAGAATATATGCAAAGCGCAAAATGCTATCCTTTCTTGTTAGAGATTCAGTAAGATGTTGGTCTTGCGCATTTCTAATTTTCCTCTTTTTCTCCGAAAGCTGAATCTAGAAACTTATCACCACGTCAGGAAAGAACTGAAAGAGTAATTCACTTTTTTTGCCCTCTGAGAATTAGCATTTTGCAATCAATTTAAAGCCATTCAAAATCTTGTCCTTAGTCGCACTGCAAACACATTTTTTTTGCAAAAGCAGCAAAAATATAACTAATGCAGGTTGCACATTCCACAAGACTATAATAAAATTTGCTGATTTTCAAGAGAAACTGGTAATAGGAAATACTTTGAAGCAGCACACAGGTTATCTGTGGAACAAGTTGCTGTTAATTACTATTGAGGATAGAAACTCAGTGGAATTCCAAGCAGGAAATTTTTTGGGAGTAATTGAAGCAATCCAAAGCATTACAAAATGGATAAAATCTTTGTGCTTTAGGGCTGTATCAAACTACTAATAGATGGAAGTTTATCAGAGGTGTGCTCTGTAGTCAGGTTATTCTATACATTTATATCCTAGGCTTTATTACAATTTCGTCTGGAACATTCAGCTATTTTGAGTGATTTTGCAGAAGAAACATTCATACTAATTTATGGCAAATACTAGGCTTCTAGAGAGTCAAGTATTCAGCTCCCTAAAACTTCTAAACCCTGAGAGTAGTCTTACAGATGTAGACTTCGACAAGCCTGTTTAGGTAAGCTCACATTAGTCCTACTTACGTGTTTAGCCCAACCTTCATCACACATTTTCAAATAAATAAAAAGTTGTATACAGTATTTTTAATCAGCAGACAGAAATGAACAATCAGCTACACCTGAGTAATATAGCATATCGACTGAGAAAAACATTTCATTAACAAAATGAGAAAACAGTAACAGTCATCTGTTTTCACTCATGGCTTACAAAGAAGCATTTATTCTAAGTGCACATTAATGTTGTTATCAGTGTATTAATACAGCTATCAATTCAGATCTAGTTAGGGTTTGAAAAGGGAAAAAAAATGAACTTCAAAGTTTTTGTAATTCCACAAAACAAGAACTGAATACTGAGAGTTAATAAGAAATCATTTACCAAACTGCAGCGCACTTTTATTCCCAGTGATAATGCTTTTTAAAATTATGGGTCATTATGGAAAAGTATTTTCCATAATAACCAATCAGCTGTGTTCCTCCCCTCCACCCCCATGAGGGCTGACACATATATAGGTCTTCCACCACTTGAACTACTTCTGTTATTTATGTTATAATGAGTAAGGACTCACAGGTCAACTGTAGGGATACGAAGCATAAGGATCTGTCTAGTGTGCACCAGACAAGTTAGTATCAACTGAACTAAGATTAATCCATAATACAGTGAGGAATAGCAGGATTTCAGCAACCTTTTACTGAGTCAAGAAGAAATATTCCCATTAATAGTAACAATATCAACATCAGTCAGTGTTATTTTAGTAAATACTCTTTTATGTGCTATACAGTTTGCGTTCATTCAGTTCAGATGTAAGTACGTTTCTCAGTGAAATACCATTTAAATGAACAAATACTTGCCCCACTGAAATGTAAAACAGGTTTGACAAAGATACGTCTTGTGCTAACAGCCATTAGGACATTATCAACACTTGTTGATTTGACTACTATTAGCTATGGCCATCACCACATGGGATTCCTTGGTTACAGTGGCAATGATCCAGATCTGCTTTGCCAGTGATATGAACCAGTTCTATTGGTGCCGTGGCGCGGCAGTTTGCGCAGGCAGGGCGCAGTCCCACTCCTGGCTCTAGAGGCCAACTCAACTAGTGGTCGTCACCCTCCCAGAAGAGGACCGGCTATGGTTTCCAGTCTGCTGAAAGCCATCGCCAGAAGGAATGTGGTGACCCAGACGGAGCCCTCACGCAAGCATACAGCTGTCCAGGTCACCGGCTGCAGGGAGTGCCTGAGCCTGTCACTTGTACCGGAGGGCAGCAGAGACACCCCCTGTATGGGGGGGGACCAGGG
>NW_008824056.1:3282502-3322591 GCF_000699105.1 Pygoscelis adeliae
CAGGGAAGTGGTTGAGTCACCATCCCTGGAAGTATTTAAAAGACGTGTAGATGAGGCGCTTACGGACATGGTTTAGCGGGCATAGTGGTGTTGGGTTGACAGTTGGACTCGATGATCTTAGAGGTCTTTTCCAACCTTAATGATTCTATGATTCTATACCTGCTGGTTATATTCCTTTGCATCGGCTATGGTTTCTCTTGAGATACCTTCAGCTTGATTCAGCTTCATTCAGGTGTAACTACAGACGATGCTATTAAGGAAACCAACAGTTGAATTGATAAAAGAAAGACACCAAAGAAATGATGGCCCTTCTCACCCTTCTCAGAAAGTTCCTCAGCACTGCAGCTTACAGAAGAACAAGGCAAGCAGCACGGAAAGAGGAAGTTTTCAGAATTACAGCAGGAGTTCAGAGTCTTTCTACACATCTTCAGGAGCCCTTTTGCTCACAATACTAATTCTCTGCACATTGCAAAGAAGTATTTCCTCCTGTCAAATCCCTTTGCGACTCTAACTCGGGGACTCTAACTCGCAGAAAGAGCATAGTAGCCATGAACCCTGTAAGGTTTCTGGTGTTTCCCCCTCTAACTTATTTCTGTCCCCATTATTTGCTCTACAGAGATTTTTTTTTTTCACCATGAACACCTATCTCCCTACAGTGGAAAGACAGGCACATTCATATACACTAGCAGTCTAAAAAGAGGGTGTTTTGTCACAACATAAGAATTCACAGGACCCAAAATTAATAAGTTATATCATTCATTTGGAATCACGTTTAGGTCAACTGTCACTGTTGTGTGAAAATACTAACCGTGGACAGCAGATGTAGAGAAACATGATTATAATTGCCCCTCAACATAATACGTAACATCCAAGAGTTGTATTGCTTCAATAACAAATGGGAGGGGGAGGAGAAACAGTGGCAGCACAAGTTTCTTATCAGAACAAATCCTCCTGCAACTAGCAGAAAAATTAGTGCTTTGCATTCACACAAGCTCTTTGGTTGCTTGAGTGTATCCATGGTAACACCCATCTTTCAGAAATTCTAGTATGCGTCTACACACTTATTTTACATTCTACCTAAAACATGAACAGAATTGAGAGCACTGGAGTATCTGCTCCATTAATCTGGTTCTACTTCAGCTATAAAAGTGCATTAGAAGAAAGAAAAATTCCCCCCATATCTACCCTTTAAACCAAATTCCTCCAAAACATGCAGCTGTAATTTCCGGATTACTCCATTCTTTGACAACAGTATTTATTGTCCTGCAACATGAAAATGAGCCCTGCAGGATTTTGAATATTTTGAATGCATTGTTGAGTACCATTTACTAACATCTGACTGGTAAATAAACATTTGATTATATAAAGAAGGATGAAAAATATTTTATTATATCAATAGCGCTTTTTTTTTAATTCTTAGCAAGAATATGGTATATAGCATTTTCTCAGGAAATCTGACAGAATCAGTAACTTTTCTAATCCAAATTTAACCAAAGGAGAAAGATTTTTAATATTTTTCTTGGCTTGTGGACCGGGAAAAGAAAACTACATTGGAATTTCAGATTTCTCTATAATAAATTGAAGCCTCCTGATAACTTAACTTGCTATTCTTAGATAATTTGCATGATTTCTTTTAATAGCATATCAGTGCACAAAAATCTGCATACCTCAGAATGAAAACCAATATCCTAAACAATAGCCTGTGAAAATTATGATAAAGATATTTAAATTACTAAATGAACAGAATTGGGGTGGTGTTTCATTGAAACAGAGCAGTGTGATTTCATTATAATGTCACTACATCTTTCAGTAATTGTAAAAGAAGAAAATGAAACGATTTCTGCTTCTGAAGCAACTGACCTCTATGCTGCCTTTTGTTCCCTTAAAACAGCAAGACCATTGTCCTAAAGCCAGGATTTTAAACCCAGCTCGTCCTAACAACTGTTAGGCTTCACTATATGGCATTCATTGGCAAAAGCCTTCTCACACAAGCCTCTACTTCTGTTATTTGCTTCACCGTATGAAAATTATCTTTAAAATAAAGAAGAAAGTAGATTATGTGTTGGCTTTAAACCTGAATCAAACAAAAAACCAACCCCAAAAATCAACTCACAGTGGATAAGGAATTGTTGTCCTTTAAGGAACTTGTTTTCCTTAGCTTAATTTTTGTGCTGCTCTTTACAATTCAAATTCAGCTACAGTGCCAAAAAATGGCAGACATGTCCTTGGAAACAATGCATGCAATATGGGACTATTTTTATCAATAAAACATTTCTAGTGATATCTTTGAAAAGACTGGGGCAGCAGTGTACTGGACCCAGGTAAAACCAATGGAAATCTCTCAATCCCATTTTGGCACCTTTGAAATCTTATTTATGTTGCCTCTTCTGGAGAAAACAGATGGAGTTAATTGCTGGGTTTTTTAGTTACTATGTGAGCAGAAAAGCTAAATTACCTTCAGAATGACTCTTGCATGTATGCAGAAAGCTAGTATAAGCTCTCTGCAGAACACAAATGTAACTTTCCCAGTAACATTTGAATTTTTATATTTCATTTAATTCAAATGCCTAAAATTTGGAAGAAACTTCTCTTGGGAGGACTTTTGTTCCAGTGAAGAAATAAGAGTTTTTCTATTTACTGCAAATGCCATTCATTTTACAATGCCATTCCTTTTAGCTCTGTAGTCTGACTACCACTGCAATTAAGTCTAAAGAAGCTTTCCTTTCACCCTACTTGGTCTTACAACATATACAGAAACTCAAAGAAGGCAAAATTTGATGCTTTTTATATTTACATTGGCAAAATTAAAAAATAGACAAAAGCTTCTTCTGCTTGGAAAAACAAAATTTTAATCTTAGTAATCACAAAGAAACTGAAGAAGCTGTAAAATTCCACCTTGCCTTCTTTGCATGTCATCTTGGTAAGGACTTGCACAAAAAGATACTAACAGATGAATATTATTGTTTCACCCTGGGCAAGTACACAGTAAAATGGCTTATTAGCATCTTACCTGTGAAGTCACAGCATCTGCATTTCTCATCAGAAAAGTACTAAGCTATTCTTTCCCTTTCTTCACCTCTTTATTAAAACTCTAAATATCACCATTGTGCCCAGAATACTGGGGGGAAAATCAATCTGATGTCTGAAAAGTCAAGGCTTAAACTTGAGAATGCTTTCGTCTTTCAAAGTTGCATAAAAACTAAGAGTAATATAGAAAGACAAACTAAGAGAATATGAAAGGAAACAGAAAAGAAGAATTCAGAAGATTTGGAAATGTATTTTAATTACAGAGCCTGTAGACAAGGGTAAATTTGACAATGAATTCAGGGTAGACTCAAAAGATTCAGGCAGTCTATGAATTCTGACAGGTTTTCAGATAGCTCAGACTTACTGTGCCAAAGGTAGTGAATATCTTATGTTGTTTATTTTGAGTATTTTTACTTTGAGTCAGGTCATTTTGGTTAATAAAAACCAACACTAAGTTACAAAAATGTGTGTTCATAAATACTGATGAGAAGCCAGACTGAAAGTCCTATAAATTCACCAGTCCAATTAACTTTAATGAGCTGTCAGTCAGTATGTAGGCCTGCAAACCGAGACACCTTCAGTCACCTCTCGGCATACGCAAGTGTATAAGGGAAAAAACATGTTCTCAGCAGAGTGCATCTACTGGGGTTTCTTTTCTTCTCAGCAGCACACCTATGGCCAAACAACCACATCAGGTCTAAAGATCACTGAAAGTCAGTGGTGGGATACATTGACATCAGGCCCAGCTGGGGAACTAGTCAATGGCCTTGTGATGTTAAACTATATGACAGTCTTTTTTTTTTTTTGGGGGGGGGGATATCAAAGACAATGTAAGTTTGTCCTCAAATAAATGAAAAAAATTAATCCACAATTCTCCAGCAATTTGTTGGCAAGTACAGGTTAAGTCAACAGATCTACATAGGTAAGTCAACTGTATCTTTCTGCCAGGTCACAAAATCAAACTGAAGAATCATACTATAATCATCTGCTGCCAGTTCATCCCTGAATAATAATTTTAAAGAAGGAAATGAAGAATCAAGTCAGAAGCTAGATGTCACAGTGGCAAACAGACTGTCATTGCCAATGTATGCCTCTGTAATTTACAGATCTGAGATCTACATTACATTAGCTCTAGGCTTTAAGACTATTTCTTCTTCAAAACTTTTCCCCACAATACATAACTTTATTTCCTTCTAAAATATGACAGACTGGCCACAGGAAAAGGCAGGATGTTGAGAACATGCTGGTACCCTACCTGGAATTAATGTATCCTAGGGATAAGGCAGCCCTGATATTTGGAGTCAGGAAGGAATTTCTCCCCCACCAAAGACTGGTAGTGCTTTCTTGTTTTCCTGGGAGGAAAGTTGCATGGGAGCAGTAGGGTTTGTTCATAGCTTTAAAGCTATTTGCGATGACTGAGTGTAAATATCAACTTTTGAACACTAAATATTCCCAATAAACACTTTCCAAACCATTCGCATATAGAAATTTAAAAAAAAATAAAAATCAAAGTAAAAAGAGGAAAAATTAAAATGTTTCACATTCTGGTTAAAACAATGAAAAGGTGAAATGGGATTAAAATGTTTATGCCCTCTACCCTACAGACATCTAGATTGTATTTTATCATCCTTGGAGGGGCTGCAAATAGTGCAGTTGTACAGCTATTTTCTTCTCTACTGAAACCCTTCTGAAATAATACCAGACACAGATGTTTGCTTTGCTGTGGGTGGTGAAATTTCATTCATATTCTCCTGTAAACAACTTAACAGCAAATTACCAGTGCATTTCCATCCCACAAAACCACTGTAGCAACCCCTGCAAAACACCTTCATCTTTCAGAGGTAACAGTCACATGAAGAATTGCAAAGCCTCCAAAAGAATAATACCACCTCTGGTAAAAAAAAAAAAAAAAAGCTTTGTTTTGCTACATAGAACCTTATAATCCCTAAAAACCACAGATTCATGTTTTAAGAAGCAACTGGTTTTAACGTAATGGAGCAAACATTCCCTTTCAGAGCAACAATTTCTGTCCAGGACATGGTGCTGTCATTGGACACCCTGCCTAATACAGCTTTAAAATTAGCCAATTTAGTGATGGTAATACTGATCAAACTATCACCAGAACGAATTTTCCTATCTTAACTCCTGATACGATTCTGGTCAAAGACCTGGCAGAAGAGCAGCATTTTCTGCTTGAGAGGAATTGAGTGTGAACTGGCTTCAAACCAATGTTTTTCAGAACTTCTCATGGATTGGGAATGCTAAGAAAATTCAGCAGCAACAACATACATGTGTATATTTGCTTCCTGGCTTCTCAGTGAGATGTATGCTTTTCCTAATTTCCTGTAATTAATAGATCCCAGTTTCTCTTTTCTCCTTCTTACCCATTGTTCACTCTGGTACCGACTTGCCACAGGTCACATTGCTTTTTTGCCCCTCGGCATAGTGGTGTACAAAAATGGCAGGACACTTCCGTTAAACACTCACCTTGAAATGCTCTTTTGATACCCTAAATCAACTAATGCAACTTCTTATCCCCACAAACAACTCGGCTCTGAACAAGGACTAACCCACAGCCCATGTGACAAAAATAATCTGGCTGGCAAAAAACCTCAAATACCTGGCAAATGGGGAGGGGGGGAACAACGGTTCTTGGGTATTTTGCAAGACCTCAAAACTGGCTGCAGCTGACTTTTGCCATTAAATAGTCACCAATCTCAGCGACATCAGTGCATGGCTAGGGTTAACCAGTATCCGTATCAGGCAGCTGAAATTCCAAAAATTTTGAAGTTATTTTACAGGGTACTTAAAGAACCTAAGTCCTATGGCATTTTTAGCTACTTCCCTTCCTTACATCTTCAAGATCAACACTGACTATTTCTAACTGCAATTTTCCTATATTACGTATTCTCCAGGAATCTCATACACGAAAACCAACGGGGGCTTGCTCACTGCGAGCCACAGAACCCAGATCCTCAAACAGCTCTCTCTCAACCTCACGCAACAAGGTTGTCTTACACTTTTACCAACTTGTATAGAAACACTGTATTTCCACCAGAATATTCCAGCCTGGAATATTCAGACAGCTGCTCCTAGCAACACATTACTTGAACGTTAGCCCTCGTGTGCATCTCGCTTGCCATAAGCATGAAGGTCTGCGGTGGGTGACACTGTTTTAGTCACAAATCCAAAACATAGCACCATACAGGCTGCTGTGTAGGGTCTCCATCCCAGCCAGACCCAGCACCAGGTCAAACACCCTGATATAATACCTCATAATCAGAGGTTACCAGTCTGTCACAGGAAAAGTTTTATTGATAGGATTTTTAACTCAGACTAAAGTAGACCATGCTTTTAACTTTGAAAATCCTTTGTCAATGAGGCAGCTGTACCACCAGAACATCAGTGGTTATGACAGAACACAAAGAAATGAGGATTTCACCCACCTATGTGTGTGCGCGTGTGAATTTTTAGGAATCTCACAAGTATATTTATATTATCATTCCCTACCACATCCTCTAGGCCAACTCTAGTTTTAGCTCTTTGATCACAATTTTCTTAGCTGCTCTGGATAAAGAGGATGAAATCTGTAGGTCGTGTCAAAAATGCTAAGGCCAACTTCATAATGAAACAATAAATTTCCAATTCTCGGAAAGCCTTGAGTATTTTTTAAATATATGTAACGGGAGACAAGCTAGTGTTTAATTCATCTCTCAAACGGAACTCCAGGAAGGTGCATTTATACATAGCTAAAAAGACCTGCAATAACTATACATGAGACCATACTCTACCTGAAAATAACATATTAATTTGCTGTAAGGTTACATACCAGACACTTTGAAAAGATGAGACAGGTCAGTCTAATAGATCAGTTTCAATTACAGATCTAACTAAAAGCCTGTTTCTGCAAAGTTCTGAGCAGTACTTTGAAGTCAGAAGGATGAAAGGGTGTTCAATGTCTGCCAGCCTAAGGGCTCTGGTACAAATGAGCAAAACATCCAATTCCTTACTGACCAAGGCTAGAGCCTACTGGAGGGATTCCCCAGCTTTAAGCAAAAGGTCCATTGCCCGTTCTTTCTAGCTTAGGCTTAAAAGAAATTCTGAATCTGGATAACGATACATCAGATCAAGGGGGGTTAAAACAGGCTTAAGAAAAGAATAAAATAAATTTAGAAAAAACTTTATCTACAAGAACATGTAAACTTTGCTTGATTAAAAAACTGTCCATAATTGCATTCACAAGGCTACAAGACATCCAGTAGCATTTAGTATTAATTTCTACCAGCACAGGCCAGAGAATCAGGTTAACGATTCCCACAGCCATTTATAAAGCCACCAGCCTAAACAACTGGCTTTTTAGTATCTCACCATCAAATGGGAATAACAGGTCAGATTATCCCTCATGGTTTAGAAGCCTCAACAAGAAGATGAAATTTAAGTCACTCAAGATCACCAATGCTCTGTAAATCACTAGTGGGATTTGCAAGTCTTTGGGTAGCTATGAGCACCTTTAAGTTATTCAGCATATATTTTGTTTACGCAACCACAATCACAAAACTGAAAGAAATAATCAGCATGGCTAGTTCAGTAAAACACTAATACCAGTCTGACATATGCATGGTGAGTCATGCCACTGCGTTTGTTTGCAAAGTCTGTGGGCTTCCCTCCCTCAGTCCACTGGGACCACAGTGACATGACCTGCTTTTCAAATGTTCCTATGGTCAAAGCATGCACTGTTCATGCAAAGGAGCGAATCTTCAAGCTTATCCAAGGAATAAGCAGAGTCTATCCACTGAGACGCACATGACCCCCAAAGTCCCTCTGTATAGATTTGGTACTGCATTTGCTGGGCCAACCCACACTTAATTCCAGCACTGCTGAGCACGGTTATTGTTTGGTTCCTGAACAGTAACGGAGACAGTTCTCTCTTTGAGTAAGAACGCATTTCTTGTGAGTCAAAACTACCAAAGGGCTTAACTTCCCTCCCCCATCTTCTTTTTCCCTAAATTCTGGAATGCAGAAACACG
This sequence comes from Pygoscelis adeliae, assembly GCF_000699105.1. Classification (NCBI taxonomy): domain Eukaryota; kingdom Metazoa; phylum Chordata; class Aves; order Sphenisciformes; family Spheniscidae; genus Pygoscelis; species Pygoscelis adeliae. The sequence goes on from NW_008824056.1 coordinate 3,290,557, forward strand.
TCATAATTACCCTGAAAGCAGAAGAGGGAACACGAGCAAGAAGGGAGTTGGTCTCTCTCCTTCATAATTCTATTCCCTTGCTTTTTGATCATAATCCAATGAATGATTGTTGCCACAAAAGACTCACTGTTATCAGCTTGCAATTAAAGCCTTCACAGAAAAATATTCAGATTGTAGTCAGGCATTAAACCTTAAGGAATAAAATCTTTGCTATGTACTTTAGAACCCATGCTTAAACATTAACATCTGTAATTTTATTCCTTTCTAAGTAGATAAGACTTTGGGAGGGGGACAATTTTATTCTAGTAAGTGATATTAAATAGAATAATGGTATAAATATAACAGATAATTATTCAGCACAGCTTTTATATTTTGCTGTGTAAGATCTACTGCAAACATGAAAAATCAAGCACTTAAGATGGCTGGCAAAAAGCACAGGTGTTACATTCATTGAATGGTTTTATATTAGTTGTGCTTTTTCATGTTTCCAAGCAATCATTAAGAAGTTTCTCTTTGAATAGTTTCCTGCAGCTTTTACAGCACAAATGCTACAGCACTGTGCTAGTGCATAACAACTTTAAAAACAGACAAACAAAAAACCTCTCCAGAACAAGAATTTATCTTCCTTCCCCTTCAACTTCACATCTTAGTTGTTTCTCCTCTTTTCAGTGCCTAATACTTGAGAAACATGGAAAGAGTATACAGCATAAATGATGACCAAACAATTCAGTTGTCCTCATGACTGGCAAGTTCACTTGCATAAATAATACTAGTGTTTTCCATTCTGCAACTGTGAGCTACTTGAGCAAGCTACGAGCAGGAGATGAATGCCATGCTGCACTAAGCTCTGACTTCTCCCCAGTAGCCTAACTTAAGCAAGTATGAAGCTTGATCTCAGTGTCTCACTCAGTTTTATCCCCAACAATGATTCTGTGAAAAAAGCCCATTTACAAAAACTCCTTAAGAGAACTTTCAAAGAGTTACAACCTTATGGAGAAGTTAATATGTCTCCATAACTTAATTTACCATATTTGGAGTTTGCTTTTTTTCATATACTCCTTAAACTTAGTTATTTTTCTATGGTGGAAAGCCACTCAGTAAATTAGACTGCAGAAGGGGAAACACATCAATTGTGGTGGGGTTGAGAGTGCAGTTAGCTTTGGAACTCATTAGACATGTACAGTGTGTAAATTTTCAGTGTCCACATTTTTCGTTTGATGAAATTTAAATAAATAAATTTTTTAAATTCATCAAGTATTGCACTCTGAAATAGAAGCAGTAAATATGAGGGATTATATTGTAAATACGATTACCAACAGAATTATAATTATTTAGTCAGCTTTCAAGTCCTGCAAGGTCTTCTGTGTTATTACAATACTATTATTTTTTGGTACAGCAGATTGGAGAAATCAAAGCAAGGACTCTGTATAGTAACAGTAAAGCAATAATACCTCTGAGAACTTTAGTTGGTAAACAGAACGCACATTTTTGTGTGCATTCAATGTCTTGTCTATCTCTTTATCTGGTTGTTAAAGCCGTGACCAAAATGCACAAAAAGAAACAACACAGTGTTAATTGCTGGTGACTAGCCTCTTTTTCAAAATTCTTATATTCACACTATGTAAGCAGCACGCAGTTCTTCAGTCACGTTGTGTTGTAGATGGAAGCAACAGTGAAGGCTTTAAATGCACATAGCCTCTTCATTCCACTTATTTTGAATTCTTCCAGCAAGTAACTCAGAGTATTTATTTTGCTTAGGATTAATGTTGCTCCCAGGCAATTTATTATCACCCTTTCAAGATATTTAGAATTATTGTTTCGATGCACGGATCACAGTACTTTTTTGGGTCTCCTGGCTGAGTAAGCATAACTCTTGTTTCCAGTGAAAGTTCTGATATAAAAAAAAAGTCTCCCAGAAATGCTTCCGGTATTTTCTTTAACATTCACTGTAATTCACTGTAATAGCCTAATTTCACATATTGCTTTGTGGAGTATTTCAGAAGATTAATGTAAAAAATGCAAAGAACAGCAAAGTAGCAAAACAGAAGGAAAAGTTGCACCAAACTGGCATGTCCAGGGATGTGAGTTGGACTGAAGTGCTGCACGACATGACTGTACACCTTCCTGACTACCTGCAGCCACGACCTCTAGGAAAAAAGGCAGAGCCATGCAGACATCTACACCTGACCCTGAAAAGTCCAAATTTCTCACAGTTACTAAGAAGAGTCAGCTATTTCCTAGAGTTCCTACTTTCCAAAATAATTAGAAACTGTGAGCAAGAAAGCTTGATCCTTTTACATTATTTCTGGTGTTGATGTGTTTACGTTAAATGCTTTTTCTGCAAGAGGAACACAGCTAAAATTGCATTAGTTACAGAATTATTTTGAGCGATAGATAAATATACATTCTTGAGTTGGCCAACATGCACAATAAGCAAACACACAGACCAGGGAGGGAACAGGCATCTGGAAGCCTTACTTCATATGAGGAGTCTTTCCTAAAAGCGATCTATTCCTCCAGTGGCACCTGGTAACCAAAAGCCTGTTACCTAGCAAACAGCGGCAGCACTTCAACAGGTAACTGCTCAGTGAGGTCCGTCACCAGGCTCCTTCTCCCAATGCCGTTTTGGTAATATAATTTAAAGCAAAATTATTTTAACAGGATAGATGTAGGAACATTTGGCTGATTTTCTCTGCTGCAGACTCAGCAAACAGTAATACCAGCTGAAGCCCAGTGATGTTTTAGACAGAGTAACCACCTGCAGAAGGGTATGGGAAGCAGCTGAGGATGAAAACATCTTTACCTGCTCTGGATCTGGATAAGGATGCTTGCATAGCCTCAGTTATCTCAAGATGTGAAAGAAGGAGAACCCTGGGTTGTTATGTTCCCACTCATCTCCCTGGTCCAAAGATCACAACTCTTTTATTTCACGGAAAGCTGGACCTAAATTTCACAGCAAGGTCCCAAATTCTCTTATCGTGAGTTATAACTAATAGGGACTGCTGTTCTAAGTTGAATGAGACTTATGAGAGGAACTCTAGGTCTTAATACTATCTATATGTGTAACTTACACAAAAAAATTACAGCATCATTCTCCTATAATTGACAGGAATTTAAATTACAAAAATTGAGATTAATGAATAAAATATGAAGATAGTCCTACAGAATAGCCGTCACCCTGTTAGTTATTTTGATACAGAACCCCACGCATTTTAAGCTGTCACTGAAATACCAGTTTTCAGTGTGCTGCAGGACAGTGGATAACTCCTCAGTATAAAGAAGCCATCAGAGGTGTTCACAACCAGGTAAGGGACAAGCAGAATTTTCATTACCTGAAGAGGAATAATAACCCTCATAGCTCATCTACTTTTTGTGGCAATTCAGTGGGAAAAAATCCAACTGTTGGAGCTGGCGTGCTTTGTCTCTGTTCTTAAGCAGCACACAGCCTGAAAATGAAGGTGCTTGTAGATGAGGAGAGGAGCTGGGCAGCCGTACTTGAGCCAGGCTCTTGTAACTGCCCTCACCTGCACTCTTCGCAGCGAGCACAAGACTGTACATGCAAGTCTGGCTCACAAGAGCAGAGGGTTATTTATGTCGCAGTGTCCTGCCTCCATCCCAGGCTGGACATGAAGCTCGCTCCCTCCCTCGCTCGCTCACCCCAAAGCCCCGACAGGCGCCCCCCTCCGCGAAGACGCTGCCGACCTGCCCCGAACCTTCCAGAAGGGCGGGAGCGAGCACCAATCGCCAGGCGCCGCGGGAACCCGGGCCAATCGGAGCCCAGTATTCTCGTGTCCTCCCTCCCCCAGCCATAAGTGCTGGCACCCGCCGGTTCCGTGACAGGCTTCTGCGGGCGGGAAGCAGTGCGTTTGGGGCAGATGCGTAGATGCCTTTGCATTCATCTCCAAAATGAACCCCAAAGCTACATACAAGTTTCTGACTGAATTAAAAATGTTACCAGAAAGCATGAAGTATTTCTAAGGACTAACCAGCTGTTTACATGTGTCTCTGAATCGTGTGATACCCAGTCAGAGCAAGCAAGCCCTGGCCAGTGTTGGAGAAGGGACTGTAACAGCATAATCACAAATACCCGTCTGAATAAAGGTCGTTAATCCACCTCAACTCCTATTCACAATACCATGTATATCTTGTAAAATAAATTTCACAAACACCAAGATGATTGTGTTCCATTACATTGCCATCTAAAAATTTATTTGGATTTTCCTCTGGTTTTTGAAACTTTCCTTCTCTAGAGTAGTAAATCTGACAAACCGAACTATGTTGTTTACACGTATTTATTCTGATATACTTACATTGGTAAATAGTTAATTTTCATTAATTACACAAAAGTGATAACTTTTCCTCGAGCACAGGAAGTCTGCTCAGAGAGGGAAGAGGTTATCACAGCACTGATCTCGCAATTAAATTATGCCACAGCAAATCCTCAGGTCAATTTTCTTGTGTAAACACAAATTACAGTCTAGCTGTCTTAAGTACCACACATACACCTTGAATGGGAACCAACACTGCATACGAACTGTGGTATACTGACAAATTGGTAATGTATATGTTTAAGATTAAGGGGGTGGTTAGATTTTTGTAGCTATCTTTTCTGTTTCCTATGTAGGAATCTGCTTATATATTGGTCTGTCTGTAGCAAAGAGGACGGATGGGAAATGAGGGTGTATCCTGCCCCAGACTGAGAACTGCAGCCTTCCTTCCACGAAGATAAAGGTTACAAGCGGAATAAACTGCAGCATTTTATAGTGGTCATCTATTAATGTATTCTACTGATAAATACACTGATAAATAATCAGAAAAGTAGAGCATGCACAATCTGGAAGTAGTAACTGCTCTTCACAAAACATGCAATTTCCATTTTTTATTAGTCAGGTCTTCTCACACTTTTCCTCATTAGATTACCACAGGATCATTAATTTTATTGCTGCTAGCTTATCTTAATTGCACTAAAACAAATGTTTTGGGTATCACAGACCGTTACAGTAACAACTTCCTCCAACCTCTTTCCTTAATCCACTTGCCCACAGCGATGTTTCAGATTTTGCTTTCAGTAGTTACTATGCTTGGACATCATTAGTGGCATCAGGCCTAAAGGATATCACAACCTGTATTGTCAACTGAAGCACATTGCGTATGATGTGAGACCTCAAAACAAAACGCGGACATGCTTCAGTCTTGGACCAGTCTTGCCATAAAGAAATCTGAGGAAAACCTATTTACTGGGTATACAGATTGCATGGAGCATCAAGACACAGCTGTAAAACCTCTTTACTGGGTATACAGGTTGCATGGAGCATCAAGACACAGCTGTAAAATCAACCGGTGCGCTATATCATTGTAAATAACTTAGCTGTCATCTGCATTACTTCTAACAGTAATTGCTTGGCCCAAAGATAAATATACATGAGTGTTGCAAAAGCTGTGTTAACACACAGATTAGGATCAGGGCTTAAGTTAGTAGAACAAACAATAAAACAGACACATGCATGCCTACAGAATCAGGCCCTTAAACACTGTGCTCTTTGAAGCTGGGACCATAATTGTTTGTACTTTTTTACATTAAACATAAATAAATGTAACAGCAATATGAACTTAAACCTCAAGCTGCAGAAACAGTTTTCACTTATTCTTCATTTTATGCTGATTTCAAAAGAGTCAAACTCCATTAACTTTGAAGGAATCGCTCCTAGATTCACCAGGAGGCAAGTTGCAGGACAGCCGATCTTATACGTGGGGACTACAACCTTGATATTGAAAAGAAACTTGAAAATATCACAGACACTTTTTAATGCCTGACTTTTTTTGTAATAATTAAACAACATATTAGGGAATCTTCTTTTTCAGTTACCTAGCGTAGTTGTTTGCTTCTAGCCTAGTTTTCTGTAAATACTGTTAGCAGTCTGATAACCTGATGTGCCTTATGGATCAAAAACCACCAATTTAGAGTTATCCCTGAGGAACTTTATTGATATTTGTACTTAAACCCACACATGCTTTTTTTTGCTAACCACTGGAAGTTTCTGGTAGCTACTTCCCCTTCCTGTCTGCCATTGATGTATTTCCCTGGGGGGAAAAAAAAAAAAAATCATGCTTTTTCAAAACACAAAACAAATGTTTGATGAATTTAATTTAATGATTGAGTTTGTGCTTTCATTTTAATCTCCTACTTTCTCCTATTACTTTGACTGAAACTCTGTTGGAAAGTACTCAGTACAAAATGTAAGCTTTTGGTGGGTACCTTTTTGCATTCTTCCTTCCTACCTATCTCAGGAACTTGCAGCACAGCTACATACACCACCTCATGCTTATGGCTGAGTTCTACAAAGACCTTGGAACAGCTTTATACTTACCATTACCAGTGAAATGGTATTACCATTACCAGCCCTGGATCCAGAAAACATGAGAGTTTTGCGCAGAACAAGCCTGACAACAAACCACCTTCCTCCTAACTTGGTCTCATTCAACACACACTTAAACAGGTAACTTCCATAAAGTAAAAGCTCTTAAGTGCATTTTCAGAATCCTCTATCCTTTTAGGATATTTATCTGGGCCAAAAAAAAAAAAAGTTGTAAAATGAAACTGAAAAATACTGAGAATCCTTTCTCCACTTAATATGAAATAAAATTAAGGAAATATGATTTGTAATGCATTATTGTTAGGCTTTTGTGGCTCCCTCTGTTGCTGGAGCAGTTGCACACTGCCCCACTATGTGTTTCTGTGCCTCCCACATTTCTTTACTTCCTTGAATTGACTTCTCTTTGTTTTACTTCTTGCTCAGATCCCTGAAGGATCCAGATTTATATCTCAATCTTCTTTTCTACTTCCTTCTTCAAATTACTCGTTCTCCATTCAGCTGCGACCCAAAATCCCATTGCTCCTCAGTCTGACCCCCAGTCCACTACTTTGTCTTTGCTCATCTCCTGCTCTCCCACCCTCACTGACTCTTGGTTAACACCCACTGTCCCTTTCCTGACCTGAGTTTGTAACCTCTTAATCAGCTATGACTCCACTTTCCATTTCTTTTTACAACCAGGCATTAGCTAATTCCCACCCTTATTCTTTAACATCATCTCTCAAAAATTTTTCCTCCTAAACTTTATTGCCAAAATCATCCACACTGTGTTAATTTTTTGCCTCATTCCCTGCAACTCTCCTCCTGTGTGAACCTTGGCCATACCATCTCTCTTCTTTCAGTGCATCCAAATGCAGCTGCAAAATTATTTTGGTTTTGTGTCCTTTTCTATTGTGGCTTCTCTACTTCCTCCAAAGAACCAGCAACATTCTGTTTGCTGATTATGTCTTACCTTTTATTTCCTGACTTGCAAAGTACTGCAAAATAAAGTAATAAAAAAAGGGGTTAAATAACACACGCATGCATACACACTCTCAAAATCCCTACTCTTATCAAGTGTGGCTGCTCATAGGCAGGAATGACAACCATCCCCAAGTGATACCTGTGTTCCTGTTCTGTGTGTTCCAACATAGGTGTGGGGAGGAAATACGTAGAGGCAAAGAAAACTCCACAATAAACCCTCTTAGTTTCATCAGGAAAACAGAAAAAAAGCTTCTGTTTCTATCAAATAAATGCTTTGCTTTTATAATCTTCTTTATTAAATTCAGCTCAGTCTCTGAAAGAAAATATCAGAATGTATAATTGAAAACCATTGAAATTAAATGTTAGTTTTTAAAAATAATTCTCAGCCAAACTGTTAATTCAGCTTAAACCAAAACCAACTTTTTTGTTGAACAAACTGTTGAAATTAAAAAATAAATCTATCCAGAGTCAGATTGTCTGAGGATGTTTCATATGATTTCTGCCTTGAATAGACTCACATTAAAAGGCATGGGAGTCAGGCACAGATGAACGTACAGTATATTCTCATCTTAAGGTATTCACATTCATTTGAAATGAGAAACTGACTGGAGGAAAAAGAGGTACAATGTTTGGGTCTCTCTACTGCTGAGCTGTTACCATCAGTTCTACTAACCACCTAATATATATTTGATCAAGGGAAACAACTATAGCAGATCCTGTCACAGTACTTCCCAAGGAATTGTTGATTTTAAACTAATTCGCAGTTCCTCTTCCACTTTTCATGCTGTTTAACATACATTATTAGATCAGCTGCCTTCCTGAGTTTATTTATCGGTCAGTGAAGGCATTCAGTTATTGCATAATCTGCGCTCAAGGGCATCGTTAGGTGTTTGTAAAGCACAAAGCCAGCTGGGGGGCAGACTGCGTGCACTGCAGGAAGGGGGATTCAGCGTGCTACAGCACCAGCTGGTTCCACCTCTTACCCACACAGCTTCTGCTGCCCTTGTTCAACCCCATGGAATGCTATGAAAGGAGACAAAGAATGGAAAAGGAAGAATTAGCTGGAGCAATTGCTTGAGAATTAGTCATAGGTCAAACGTATAGACCAGCAGGCTGATTCAGTATGTCTATAGCTGTCGTGGTTTAACCCCAGCCAGCAGCTCGGCACTACACAGCTGCTCGCTCACTCCCCAGCGGTGGGATGGGGGAGAGAATCAGAAGGGTAAAAGTGAGAAAACTCGTGGGTTGAGATAAAGACAGTTTAATAGGTAAAGCAAAAGCTGCGCACACAAGCAAAGCAAAACAAGGAATTCATTCACTGCTTCCCATCGGCAGGCAGGTGTTCAGCCATCCCCAGGAAAGCAGGGCTCCATCACGCCTAACGGTTACTTGGGAAGGCAAACGCCATCACTCCAAACGTCCCCCCCTTCCTTCTTCTTCCCCCAGCTTTATATGCTGAGCATGACGTCACATGGTATGGAATGTCCCCGTGGTCAGTTGGGGTCAGCTGTCCCGGCTGTGTCCCCTCCTGACTTCTTGTGCACCCCCAGCCTACTTGCTGGTGGGGTAGGTGAGAAGCAGAAAAGGCCTTGAGTCTGTGTAAGCACTGCTCAGCAATAATGAAACCACCCCTGTATTATCAACACTGTTTTCAGCACAAATCCAAAATATAGCCCCATACTAGCTTCTATGGAGAAAATTAACTCTATCCCAGCCAGAAGCAGCACAATAGCTAAAATCTTTGACTATCACCTAGCTGTCTTCACTAGCAATTTTTGTAGAATGAAGCTGTCTGGAAATAGGCTTTTATACATTGAAATAATTTCCAGGAATTTTGTCCTTTATTTCAACCATACTTAGCCTTCCAAATATTCTGCATCAGTCCTCAAGTTTTATCTTCAGCCCTTTCTGAGACGTTTAGAGTAGCATGACAGTCTGCCTAAGTTTAATGTAACACCTAATAAACCCTATGCGTAAAACAAATGCCTTTCTTTTTCTGTTCTTGACTTAAACATGATTTTAGTCTACTACGCATTCTTCCCAATAAGCCATCTTTATTTTTGCCATAACTGTATGTGTGAATAGCATTTTGCGCTTTTCAGGCATTTCTTCAAGGACAGCAATGTTCTCTAACAATTTACTGTAGCTGAGGTGTTCTCTATTGACTGGAATACTATTTCCTTTTTACAAGTCTGAGACATTTCTACAGGCCAAATAAGATTTATGTTAAGTTGTCCCTTTTTAAAGCTCTGTGGAGCTCTCACTGTTATCTCTAGCAACACAAAAGGTTCTCACAGGATTTTATTACACCCCTGTATTACATCTGTTAAAACTAGGCCTGTGTAACATTAACTTTCTTTTGAATTTATACTCCCAGCTACTAGTAAATCCTACCTTACGAAAACTGGAATTATAAATGCTTTCACTTCTTAATTACACTAGTCTCAAATAGAAAAACAAAATATTTTGACTCCCTGAAGATCTATGTAAAATATGTTTTTGCCTACTGTTTGCTTTACAAGGCAAGAGTACCTTAGTGATTTTTCCATGTAATTTTCAAGAGGCAAAGAAAATGATTTTGCTGATATGCTTAATCAGTACTGATGCAACTTTAAACACATACGTATTTACTACCACACCTGAAAACAGCGTAGTAGTCCTTGAATGTTGTTTCATACAAGATTAATTTTTCAGGCTGAGGATACACAGATGAGAATTTTAATTTCTATCACTTACAACAAGTCAGGAGCAGTAGAAGAATGAGCACGGTGCTCCATGTCCTGCTACCAGTGGCTCAAATCATGAGCCCATATTTTCACAGCCTGGACCTATCTTGTGTAGTTGTTCCACGTACTCATTTGACAGTCATACCGCTGAAGTCAGGAGAAAGGCTGCAAAGCATGAAAGATCACAAGCTCACATGCATGTTGGAAAGTAGTATTCAGTGATGGAATTAAACACGAATGCATCCCCCTTAACTTGGGTAGGTATCACTTAAGAGAAGGAAAAAGCCATCATATTTACCAGCCTCTCCACAGTCTCTCAATGTTCTTACAGGCAGGTGAGTGACTGGCAAGTGAGATGCCAGCTGGATGCTCAGGCCCATTTGTCCAGGGTCTTGATGCAGCATACGCTAAGCAAAGAGGTCTGACTCCAAAGCATTTTTTTAATTAAAAAAAAAAAATTTTTTTCCTGGTCTTCTTTAAACCCCTGGTGAGCAATCCAAGACAAGGGCTGGGGCTCTGCCAGTGTCCCACACTAAAATCACAACAAAGCTTTACAAGGACAAGTGACTGACGTGTTGAAAGATGTGGGGGTTTTGTTTGTGTGTTTGTTTTATGGTAGGTCACCCTCAGCTTCTTAATCTGTCTGCAGCATTTCACTGCATCCAACTTTTGGTTCCAGACAGTCATCATCATAAAGTCCTGGGAGATGCAATTCCTGGTTTTAGCCATCAGAATTTAGAATCATAGAAAAGTCAAGGTCGGAAGGGACCTCCACATATCATCTGGCCCAACCTTCCGGCTTGTAGTCCTGCATCTGAACTGATTTTGGCAAAAGTCCACCTTTGGAGAAAGTATGGATTTGATATTTTTCCAAACCAACAATCTTGAGCTGATAAGAACGCTTTTTTCTTGGAAGAATTTCATTTGCAATTGGTTCCCAATACATTTTTTCTGCTTTGTATATTGCTTTAACTGTGACTACTAGGTTCTTTAGTTTCAAGAAATGTCTATATTTCTTAAACTATTCTTAGTCCTAAATCATTTTAAACTTAATTTGAACCATGAGCCAGTATTTCACGGTAAACTACACATTAATCAACTATACATGTCATCATAAAAGAAATTTAAGACTTCTTGTTCAGTTTCGTTCAACAAGGATTATTTCCAATAATATTAAAATTATTTACAGTAATATTTACAATAAACTTGATAGACTTTTCCTTTACATGTAAATGAACAAGCACTCCAGAAGCAACCACAACTTATGTAAAACCCCTCTCTCTTACACACATACTTAAGGATTGTTTATATTACAGAGTTAAAGAGCCATAACAAATTGGAATCTTTCTCAGCAGGATCTTAAGCCAACACCATTGAAATTAAGTGATACTACCAAAAAAAATTTTCACCGCACTTTTGTCCTAATTATAATTTGAAATTCTTATGACAGGAATAGACATTTTAGCTTTATGAGGATGAGTAATAGAAACTTTCTTCTTTGGAATGTTTTTTAATAACCTATGAATTTTTTAAAAAGTGCGACTGCAGTTCTGAGACTTCACAGGAAGCGCACGGTATTTTAGATAAATCTAATGCTGCTTAAATACCACTGTTTCAATGGGGGAAGAAAGCTTGTTTCATTTCAGATGTTGAAAATGGCCTACTAGAAATATTGAGGCTTTTTTTTTTTATTCCAAACAGATAAAATCTCTATTGAAATGCTCTTTAACAAAAAGTATATTTTAATTTGAAAATGAGAAGTGCTACAAATATTTTCAGTTTTAATATCATAAAAGGGATAAGAAGTTTTCTTAAACTGTTATTTCTAATAAAAATAACCCTCTGTAGACGTATTATTCTCTTGTATTGTTCTCCATCAGATACCTGTTACACCCAAGCAGGAATTTGAATAAAGGAAAATGTGCTTCATTATATAGTAAGCTATAATATTAGCAAACTAGTACATCCTTCTGCCTTATATACCCATTTTTTATTAAGATATGCTTGGTTTTTATTAAGTTTAAAGTGAAAGATTTTTCCATAAAGCTTTAAGCACAGTAAACCAACCTCGCTGGCCTTTTTTTGGCATTCATAGTGCATTTTGAAATAGTATTATTGTCTAGAGACTTTTCTAACCTTTAAAACATTTTAGAAACAATTAAACATGCCTTTCTTAAAATCAAATCTTTCTTGCTACATTCAGCTGCAAGACTGCTGAGGTCTCAGTTTTCAACACCACGACTTTTGCTTTGAGCAATAATTAAAAAAACAACGAGGCAGCCTGTGCTGGCTGATTGCTGCTTTCTATCTCATTTGTTCCCCTTTTGTTCTTCCAATTGTTTAAGGTTATTTTACAGGAAACTGAAAGCAGTTGATCTGTAGCAGCACAGTATGGTCCATTAATGTCACTGAAGAGATGTCATTAAAAGAAACTTGCGTAGGAGCGGATGTACGAGCATGCCTACCTGTGTCCCTCCCCAGCACTTCAACCACGTCTACCTATGGTAATGCTACAAAAGCAAAATCTAAAAAGCATTCTTTTAAATTAGACACATATCCAAAAGTAAGATTCAGTCTACTGCCAGGCTTTAAAATATTAGTCATGAAAATCATCACGGCTTATCAACCAAGAGATTAATTTGCCGACATTTTGTACTGTCATGCCACCGTGCCTCCTAAATATACTCTGAAGCCCTCATGTTTTACCTCTGGAGGTAAAGTGTAAGGTTCAGGTGATGAAATGCTTAACACGTATTTTGTGAGGTGTTTTGTCAAGAAATACTTGACAAAATTAAAGTTTAGTTATACACATTCATCTAGGCTGGATCAAAGGTCATTACTTCCTTCAAGCAAAACATAAAAGTGTTAAAATCCTGCTTCTACAGAAATCAACAGGAGCGATTTTGTTAATGATTTCATGGGAGCTAGGATTTTATAGTAAGTAGTTTGGCATATGGGCCTCTGCCTCCAAATTCACAAAAATAACCCACTAAAACCCCCAAACCCCCACCCTGTAGCCCTTCCCTCCTTTTTTGCTCTTGTCAGCGCAGCCAGGACAGTGCTGCTCGTGTGACACCACAGAAGGCTGTCAGCTCTGCTCCCCAGAAATTCCCGTTTGTTCAGTTTGGCATCTGATTAAACCCATTTGGGTTCAGTCCTTCTCCCACAGAAGTCCATGGCACATCTTGCAGAAGGGCAGTGACAGCAGAAGGAAGCTCCTCGCTGCACCAGGAGATCCTGTTCACTCATCTCGTCTCAGCGTGAACCTGCTCGGTGGCAGTCCTTCCCTAGGGACTCCCACTGGCGTCAGTTTAAAGGGATGCACTGGTGGTGCAAAGACGGTTTGTGTTAAGTAGGCACTGAAGGCAAGCTGAAAATGCCAGACTATATTCCATAGACTTGAGAGGTTTGCACAGGATTTAAATGCATTTTCAATAAAACATATTTATAATTAAACATGATACTTTATGAGCACATATTTGTTATTTAACTTACCTTATTTAACTTAACCTGCATGCAACTTTAAAAAGTAGTCCAACCTAAGCACTCTGGAAACATCTTCTTCTCTCACTGAGTCACTGCTCAAGAATAAATTGCCAGAAATCCATGAAGGTATTTCTTTATGAACATTGCAATGAGAAGACGAGAACCAGACCCCTGAGCTGCCTTCACCGCGTTCTTGTTTCCCGGTCTTGTGCTGGAACATGGGCAGATCACTTCACCCATGACTAAGAGATGCCTTTGCAAGACATGCCATACTCAATGCCTGCAGGATCTTAACAGCGTGCCTCCTGCTTTGTAACGTACTCTATGCCATTATCACTTCCGATAATAAAAGGCTTTGGATTTACTTACTGGCACATGAAATTGCAGGCATTTGGTACAACCTAGATCAAGCTTTAAGTACCACTGAGCATTCTTATTTGCTGTCGAGACAGAGGCTTGTTGAGATCTAAATGGGGTTTCTTTGTAGCAGGTCTCAGCAAGATAAGGTGCTGCTGGCTTTGCACCTCCAAACTGAGCTAAAATAAGGAGAAACCATAGACTCAAGTTTAGTGCTTCTGGTCCTTTCCTTGACGCTCAGCGGGGACTATAAATATATGAGACATATGCTATAGAGGTAGTAGGTAAAAATGTTTATTTAAAAGGTTTCTTCATTAGGGGTACAGGCTCCAAATACCTCAAAATACCTGGTTCTATCTTGGCTTTTCAAACTGTATGTATTGAACTGTTACTTGCACAACTGGTAGATAATGCGGTGTTGAATTCAGGAGCAGTTTCACAAAAAGCCTGTTAACACATGGACTGAGGCACAGCCACTTCTAACTGTCAACTTCTTTTTCCTTCAAATTTTGCCTTCAAAACCCACAGGACCCAGGCAGCAAAATGTGTGAAAATTTCTGCGGGATCTGAGAGTGCTGTGCAAACACAGACACTGACACAAGCCACGGCCATGGTGTCCTGTCCTGCCTTCCAGAGAGCAGACTGTCAGCCAGCAGTGAAATCTCAGAGATAAATACTACTAATTCTGTTCTGTAGGTTTTAGTGGTAAAGTGGAATTTCCATTTAGCAACAAAAACCCTATTGGAAATCACCTAGATGTGCCATTAGTCAGTTTGGTTTGCCTTCCAGGGAAACCCCGGCACAGGGAGAGATTTGGCATGTGCTTCCTCACCCGTGAGGAGGGGCAAGATGTCGGTACAGAGCTGGACCCAGAGTCTAGGAAATGCTCACTGACATGGTGCCATCTTCACAGTCAGAAGCACTTGACACCTACCCTTATAACTAGGCTTGTGCAAGTGATAGGAACCCTTTTGGTGAATTGTTCAGTACCTAGTTTCTGAAGGCAGTTTAGGCAAGATCCTCCTATTGAAACTTGTAAGAGTGGGGAATAGGTCGGCTTGAAAGGATCTGACTGATCAAGACATGAGAATCAGCAATACAAGTATGATAAACAGACACTAAGGACTTCAAGATTAGGTCACTAAGGTCTGTACACCCTCCAAAACATAGCCAATATTTCCATTTCATTAGGCATTTAGTATTTTTAACATCTTGTCAGATTAGCTCCTGAGCGGACACACAGCCTAATGATAAAAAATTAAACTTTATATATTTTAAAAACTATTTTTCATTTACATGACTACAAGCAACCTTGCAATCTTCTTAGGGGAAGTCTATAAGGATTAAGAAAATTAAGTTATTAAAACTGCTAAAACCTAGACATTTTCAAAATAATATAATGAGGTGTATTCCGTAGATCCACATGGTGGAGAACATTAATCCTCTACTGTCATTCCTTTGAAAAGGATCAGCTTTCTCTGCGAGGCCTGACACTTAATGGCCTTTAAGTTCCCTAGCTGGATTCCCAACTTGCAGTGCAGTGATGGTGTGGGTACTCCTCTCCGTTCTCTCAGGGCTCAGTCCAAGACCTTGGACTGAGGTCCTTAACCTCTTGGTATTGTGTCCGACATCCCATTATAATAAAACACCGTTGTAAAGAATAGTATCAGAAGATGAGGTAATGATGTTATTTACCACGTCCGGAAGGAAGGTTTTCCTGTTTGTGTCTGAAGTATACTGGAAACATCACCGTTTGTGTATGGAAAAGTGATGTCGGGCAAGCCCTGCAGACACAGTTGGTCTGTAGCAAACCTGCCTGCACCAGAGTCGCGCTGCAGTGTCCCCCAGCGCAGCCCGGCACTGTCAGAGCAGCATGCGCCTGCACCATCACGTGTTGCTTCTGCCGCTGTAACTAAGGGAGGAATTGGCAAGAACTTGCTATTATGGGGAAATCCTTGACCACAGTAGAAGGAGGCCGGTAAGTGAATTGGATTGCGCCTGTGTTGCTTGGTGGATTGCTTAGTGCAATTTATAGCATCTGTGGTCTGCTGGAGCTCGCAGCTTGCAGAGTCTGCTCGGGGCTAGGCTGGGAGTGAGACAGAGGGTGTGGGGGAGGCTTCCTGCCTTCGAACACTGCCGATGGACTGCGCAGCCAAAAGGGTGGGGGGAACAGCAAGGGAGCGCTGAGCTAGGCAGAAGTCCAGGAAATAGAGAAGTTGAAGAAAGAATTGGCAGTAACAGAAGAGTTTGTTGGACTTTTATCCTTTCTTCTTTTCAATGTAAAAATAGCAAACAATGGGGAGAAATCATGATGTTTACTAAAGCAGGGATGCAATATAGCTCCATAAATGGAGGAGAAAACACAGCCAATTGAATGTAGAAGCTGTGGGACATGCATTAGCCATGAAAGGATACCTAGTAGAAGTTATTTATGTGTGAAATAAGCTCTGACAGAGCTCACAGGGGAGAAAATCAGAGGATTAAAAATGCATCTAGAAAATAAATGATAGAAGAATTAAGATGTAATACAGAGGAATAGATGAAGATGCTGTACAGAAACCTCAGGAACTGCAGGTGCATCCTAAGAAGAGAAGTCATCTATAGAAACATAACCACAAGGAAAAAGTAGCATTAATCCTGATCATGAGCAGATTGTGCATTTAAATGTAAAGTTGTTAAAACAAATAAGCAAACACATGCCTGTAATTAAATATTCCATAAGGTAAATTTTTTGAGAATTAAAGGGACTAGTGAGTGAACTCGGCAGGTAAGAGAGTTACACGTGGAAGAAGCTCCATATCTTTTATATTCCAGTCTAAGATGCAAAAAATGCTTTCTAACTTTCTTCCAAAAAGGGGGGCTAGGGAGGGGGAGAGATGCTGAAGAGGGCTCCAGAGCCTGACTGACCAGCCAGCACAAAGACAGATACTTAAGAGAAAGGAGAGAGCTATGAAGAATGGAAGAGCGAGCCCATCAGGCAATGAATGATGACAATAAGTGCTGGAGATGTTGCAAAGTGAAAGGATACTGTGAGGATGCCAAAAAACAGGCAGAGTTACACTTGTAAAGAACGAAACAGTAGAAGGTTCTTCAGTTTAACAAGTATTAGAGGAAGGAAAGGCAGCCACAGTGCTGGGTGGGTGGAAGAGAATGACAGCATATCACAATTTGTCTCAAAACTGACAGCAATCACTCAGAGAGGTTATCATCCTGAACATGGGAGCAAAGGCAGAGGAATAATAGCAACAAAAACCATCACATTTAGGCTAGAAGTAAAAGTCCAAGAGGGCACATCTCCTCTTCAGAATGCCAACAAAATTGGCATGTAGAATAACAGGTCTTGGACAAAGTGTTTCATGTTTGTTTGTTTTCTTAAACAATTTTTTTTTCTGGAAGCTTGGGGTGAGGGTGATACTGTAAATTATGACCAATGAAGGAAAAGACTTGTGGGCAGCATCCAGTCACAGCGTGAACGTTGAACACCAGTGCTCAAGAACACACCCTGCAATTGTACCTGCTGCCTTCATCAGGCAGGTGCTCATGGTAGAGAGAGAGAAATGAGTGATGTGGGGCAAGGCAGAGGGAAAGCATCGCTGGGAGCAGAGTATACCACGTTTACAGCTTTTTTGTGGAAAACAGGATTCAAACTGGAACAGACCCACAGAGAAGTGACTAGGATGATCGTAAGAACTGAGAGTAAGAACTAAGCCTGGTTAGTCCTGTAAGGTGACCAAGTACAGAGATTGTGACTGCCGTTTCAGAAAAGCCCAAGAGGAGTGACGGTGTGGGGGATAAACTGCTTGGTCTAGAGGCAGCGCTGAGCCAGGACAAATGGGCAGGACCTGCCAGTGAGTGCCTGCTCCCTGGATATCCTACTGATTGCTAAATGCTTTCTCTATATTGTAGGACGAAGCTCATTCAGCAGCATTCACAGCAAGACCCAAACTGATTTTGAAGAGCGGCCTCGCTGGTTTATAGAGAAGGGTTATACACAGCCGTGGAGGGGGGCTCAGCAACCAAACCAACGATTTTCCCACCGAGGGGTGGCTGTGTGAGAGGACCTGGCCAGAACAGCTCCACTTTACTGATATTATTGTCATAATAACTTTCTTATAAAAACAAATTACTATTGACTGTGGTTCCAGAGTCACAGGTGTTCTCAAAGTAATCTTTAGTCACCAGGCTCTGTCTGTTTTCCAGCATTGGTGCCGACAACTCTCAGCTGTAGGGTTTTTTTACATTCAATGCCCGAGAATTTTCAAATGGGGCATCCATGGAGTAATGGATGTAATACACAGACAAGAAATCTGTTTTCTCAGAGATACTGGGAGACACTAGAATAGACTAAGGCTTTTCAGGAAAGTTATTTTCTGTCTAGGAAAATGATTATAATCAAGCTGTATAATATGAATTATCCTACCACACTAAAACATCAAGCTGCCATTCTTTTCAGCAGCTTGCAGCAGATTTCCATCTTTGTGCGCATATACAATGCATAACTAATAGGCTGTCCTACCATACACAAAACACAATTTTGACTGTAAAGAACTGGTTGCTTATTTAACATTCCGTATTTTATCTAATACTGGAAAGATAGCTTTCAATGAAATATTCTTTATGTAAACCTGGAAAATTCATCTTTCAGCTGTGTTTTTGTTGACAAAATTCATTAGTATGGAGCTGGGGCCCGATCCTGCTGCAGCCAGCAACAAATTTCCCATTTGGTTCTTGCTATCGCATGAGTGTACTGAGGATGCATTCATTTTATTTCCACCAGCAGAACCATGTCTGTTTTACATAACATTAAAAATAAAGCTGCCAGAAAGCATGCTGATTAGAAAAGGCAAAGATAAACAGCAGCCATCAGATCCAAACTAAGGCCACAGAAACGAGAACTCATGTCTTCTTTCTCTCCCCTGCTGCTGCCTGGCTGCCAGCAACTTCCGAAGCAAACGTGGGCACTGCGAACATCACGTCTGCTCTGAGAGCAACTAGTGCATCTACAGCTAAAACCTGGCAAACTATGCTGTGCAATACAAAATGCTTTGTTAAAACCAAAGGTTTCCATGGGGCTTTACGGACTCTGCAGCCACAAACAGGAAGACGGTGATTTGTTTGAGAAGCAGATGATGCAGGGAAAAAGGAAGAAATCAACATTGCCCCCCCCATCCCCAGTTCATTGTTCTCCAATATAGCTGTACCTCAGGGAGAATCAGGGCAGTGAAATACAATAGCAAATGTCTCTTGTTTTACGTGTATTTCTAGAATTGTACTGCAAAGACAGAATTCCCTGCGTTGGTCTGGTAACATCCATAAATACAATGGTCACATGCAGTCAGCTCTCCATGACTTTTTCAGAGTGCTGTCTCGTTTATGAAATGCCTGATTAATGTGACTGGAAATAAAAGATAGAAAGGATGTATCAAAGGACACAGCTTTTCCCAATTCTGCTTCCATTAACTTTGATGAGGAGAACTTTGAAAACCCTACACTCAGTGTAAAAGCACCACACCTGGGCTTCCTGAGAATGCCAGCCGAGCTGCTCCAGTCATCCTTGGTCCCTACAGAATGTTTGTGGCGTGACTGCCAAAAGAACAAACTGAGATTTAAAAAAAAATAAAGGCGGGGGGGAAACCCTGCAGATGCTCAAATTGCAATATGTAGACAACCTCAGATTAAAACCAAAAACTGAATAGCAACCAAGGCACATTTTTTGATTAAGTATGGTTGGAGATATACAGTTTTATTCTGGCTTGATAGCTAATTACATTCTCCAAACAGGCTAATAAAACAAAACATGCAGCCAAATGGGGTCTCTAATTAGCAAGCAGTCATTGGCTTCCTATACTCCCTTGAACAAAAACAAAAAACCAAAATCCAGCAATGCTGCCCAGCAATACTGGAACAAAGAAGAAAATGGTATTGAATTATAAAGATATTTTACCTGTTTTTCTACCTTTAAAAAAATGAAATAAAAATTAGAAATGCATATGTCCTTTCTATCTCCAGAGAGCAGCTGGCGTCCTAGCACTTCAGGTGCCACATTGCATGATGTGAAATGACATGAAACCAATTTATGTCATCTAAATGACTTACCATTGACAGTGTATATCGGCAAGCACGTATTTATAGCTGGGACAAGCACATTCAGATTAATTAGCAGCTTTCCCCAAATGAAAAAGCAGCAGCATTTCAGACAGACCATGTTATTTGTGAACTTCTGGGAAGACTGATTTTGGCAGCAGTATAACAGAAACAAAAGATCTACTTAAAAGAAAAAGGTATTGAGAGGACCTACATAAGGAGTTCAAATCTTCAGAGTAAGTTTCAAGGATACAAAATGCATGTGTCGTTATTTTCAAATGCACTGGGAAATGATTCAGCTCATCCAACTCCCAACAAATATTTACCATATTGTTAAAGATGATTTTTTTTAGAAAATAAGCAACATAGAAATAAGTATTTCAGACAAGGGAACTGTGCTTCAACGAAAATTAGTATTATTGGTGGTGTTTTTTTAGTTTTAGCCTTTTAAAACTACAATAGCAGCACTACAGTTCCCACCTTTCTTCTTGGTTCAGCTAATGACATGTCATGAAAATCTTGTAGAATAATTTTGAGCTATTTATTAACTCCCTGAATCAACAAACTGCAGTCAAATTGATATCAAAGACCTGACAGGCAGTCTTATATATAAGTACACCTTTCATAGGCACGTCTCTAGCTTATGAAAGAAGCTGACAAATAAAGCTCAGGGGGGAGTTCTTCAACCAAAATGAACCACAAATCTAATGTTAAGGAATATGAGGTGACAGATGGTATTCTTCCTATTCTAACATTAATTTGTTGAAAATTATGAAAAATTAGAAGTGCTACAAGCCAAGCAAACCAGTCTGACTTAAAAATAAGAAATTTTAAAATGCATTTGTTCTTTTTAAAAAACTGTAGACTGTTTCTTCTCCCCAAATCAGCTTGGAGGAATAAATGTAAATTTAAGGAATGTCTCAGTGTTGGCAGATAGGCTTTCTTCTCCCCATCAATCTTCCTCCAGAAAAAATATTTCTATAAACATCACCCGATCTCTGCGATGAGTTTGCAATATGGCAGTTCTGTGTTCTTCCCCAGCTCCTTCCTGTGAAAACAGCCACAAAAAAAGCAGGGAACTCTGTTCACACACTGCCTTCACCAGCTGGAGCAGGGAGCCGGTTAGGGTGCCGCTGAGGATGCAGCAAGCTCTCCTGCCCGGGAAATTTAGACTGAAAATAAGACGCATATTAGAGAAATAAGAGAAGTTGTCCACTGAAAAAAGTGGATTCCGACAGTTCTTCTATGCTGAAAATAGTTTAAACAATGCTATGTTTTTCTTCTAAGAGACATACTCCAGTTCCAACAGAGCGTCGCTCAGGTGCCATCTCAGCCCAGCAGCAAGCAGGAACCCCTTCGGCTCAGTGGCGAGACATGCCAGCCAGGCAGCGTGGCTGCAGGAGCCTGCCCAGCAGACACAACTCCTCCTTTATCGGTGCTGTCAAGCAAATACTGTTCACCAGCGTTAAATCCATGCCATTTATGCACTGAAATTTATACATAGGGTAAACTATTTGCAAATAGATCCACATTGCAGCTCACTTGCATTGTGCGTGTCACACATGGGGACACACAGCTCACACAGTTTTTGAGCAGTTCAACTGCACCAAAACCAACACAATATAGCAATCCAAGCTTCTTTCTGGACTGAGAACTACTGCCTTGTTTCATTTACAGACCTCTACCTATATAGAACAGGTCAAAACCACAGCTGTAAATGAAGAGGAGTCCATTTAAAAACTGCCTCATGCCAGGGTACAGAACTGCAGAAGCCAGACAGCTGAGTAGCTGGAATTAAGGGACTTGTGTATTTTCAGAGCTGTAATCTAAATTATTTCTCCAAACTCCCCGGTTCATTATTGCCTTTCTGTGCTTGTTACTTGCATTGCTCGGTAATTATAGGCCGTGTATCATTACTAGAATTCATAAGCAGAGATTTGACTCTGCCTGTATCAGGTCATAAAACCACAGCATTTATTAACCCTTCTTTTCCTGTCCCCAGGCTGGCTTGGTGGATCTCTAGCCGCTACTCATCTTTAGTCAATATACATAAAACTGATTTGTCTGCCTCATTTATTTCCCTCCTTGCCAGCTTCATTAAAACAGTCTGTAGAATAATAAAAAAGAGACTAAAGATTATGTATTCTCCTATTTAACACACAATGCCTACTTTTATTTTTGAATCAGGGAGATGATAAATCATGATCCTTATTCTTAGAAAACTCCTCCAAGAAATAAATGCGAAGAAGCCTTTCTAAATGATCCTTTTCGTTGGGTTCTATTTCATCAGTAGAAAAAGGTTTCTTTCTCAGAACAGAAGTAAGACTCTTAGTTTCAAGAATTTTTTTCAACTATAAATTTGTTGTAATACAGATGAATGCCAAACAATCAATTAGAAGAGCATGAAGAATTACAACTCACATCTACTAACTGCAGTTCTCTTCTGAACTCATCCTCACCAGGGAGCCGGTGTGTGAGTTGCTGAACGTAACAGCAGCAGCGCTGCCCCTCACCTTTGTACGCACAACATCTTGGTTTTACACAGGAACTTTCCAAAAAAATTTCAGCGTTTGAGCTCTTTCACCTCTGCATAATGCGAGTATTTCATAGTATTCAACCAAAATGCCAAAAGATAAGAAATGGAAACAAATAGACAGAAACCTTTGCATGTGTGATTAGGCTGGAGTTTACATTGCTGGAAGGGGGGACCTAATATTTTTAACTGAAGAGCACTGAGTTTGTATTGATGGTCCTCCATGTTGAGTCATTACACCCATGATGGGAAGTTGCACACCCATCTATAAATTTGTTGTAATACAGATGAATGCCAAACAATCAATTAGAAGAGCATGAAGAATTACAACTCACATCTACTAACTGCAGTTCTCTTCTGAACTCATCCTCACCAGGGAGCCGGTGTGTGAGTTGCTGAACGTAACAGCAGCAGCGCTGCCCCTCACCTTTGTACGCACATCTTGGTTTTACACAGGAACTTTCCAAAAAAATTTCAGCGTTTGAGCTCTTTCACCTCTGCATAATGTGAGTATTTCATAGTATTCAACCAAAATGCCAAAAGATAAGAAATGGAAACAAATAGACAGAAACCTTTGCATGTGTGATTAGGCTGGAGTTTACATTGCTGGAAGGGGGGACCTAATATTTTTAACTGAAGAGCACTGAGTTTGTATTGATGGTCCTCCATGTTGAGTCATTACACCCATGATGGGAAGTTGCACACCCATCTAAAATTCAAATATTACTCGGCTCATAAACACTCCCCCCCCCCGAATAAATAGAAATGTAACTGGAAGTTAGTTAAAATTACTAGGTTTAAGATTGAAAACAACCTATTGTGTAAAGACAAATCAAACATCATGACAGCCTGACTAACTTCTAAACAGGACTTTGTGGTTCAGCTGCTTCACAGTTTGCATTGTGAAAGTTCATCAGTATCAATTAATCTTTGTTTACATCAGGCATCCCACTTGCATCCTTATAACTGGAATACCTGGGGGGAGGAAAGGAGAGGGGCTATAAATACCGGGTGGATTTACATACGAAAATTCTTTCTTCCATTCATGCCCAGTGAAAACCAGAAATGATGGAAGACAGAAAAAATCCCACCTGTATCAACAGAGGCAAATTCTTTTTTCATTTCTGCAGAAAATGTAGTGACCCAAAGAATACATTCACAGACTTCCCAGGAGTTGGGGCTGTCCATCTGATTAGAGACACTGCAGACAGTGCTTGGCCTTTAATAAAAAGATTTTTCATAAACTAGGAAGAGAGCTGTAGGTTGTGTAACAGTAAAAATGAGGCAATATGGTGATTTGGGCAATGCAAAATATATCTTCTATTTATTTCATCTCATGGATTTGGGAAACACCTTTGCACAATATATAAAAATCAGTGTGTAAAACACTAATCTTGAAAACTTTTTTCTATTAAAGCTGAGTGTAAGAGGGATCCTAACATAGATATAACCTGCTCACCTGCAACTGCAGATGAAGATATATCCCAGCCCAACAGCCTGTTGAACACAGGACAAGTACTTTAAGCTTTGTAAGACTGTGTGTATGAAGTTTTGCCACGGGTTGTGTGCTGATGTGTACTTGTAAGAGCCAGGAGCATCATGATAAATCCTTTGTCTCATTTTCGATAACGGCCTTTCAAACTCTTCACTCAAGTTGAGAAAAATACAAATACGACATCTCCAGCCTACATATGGAGCGAAGGCTGCTGGAGAAGTCTGCACTCTGTCCTTGCACTTGGAGAGTATTTTTGCATTAGATGGCAGTGGGGTCTGGAAAATAATTGCCCAGTCCTAGTTGGTGGGCATTTGATCATTTTCTGCTTGGAAAGACGAGCAAAAAATGCTCCCTTCCGACATTTGATTAGGAGAGCTATTTGGTGTCAAAGTGCTGAGGGAATTTAGTGGGACTAGTTGTTGCTTCTTTATGCATAATTCTGAATTTGCTGCTCTAATGAGCCCTCCTCTATATCCTTCATGATTGTCACTCATCTTGGTGAAAATGACTTGGCCTGACAAATCCTGTTAAGCCTCAGAAATTAAATGAGATCTGAAAATGCTTGAGTACACATCCGTAGCTCCACATACTGTTCTGATCAGCAGTGTTAGTTAAGCAAGCCTGGAGGAAAGCCAATAAACCTAGAGCTATCAAAAAGAATCGCCAGAAGCAATTAACTGGGCCTGAGAATAACAGGTACTCCCCACTCCTTAGGATCACGCCCAAAACAGAGAGGATAGAAACAATTAGCAAAGATACAAGCTAATTACTTGGAGCCATTCAGCTCTATTCTGGGTGGAGTGTACCGTTCCCCCCACAGTGGCAGAGTGCAGGAAGCCCTAAATGCAGAGTTGCAGGAAAAAGCAAAGCTTACTCTGCAGCGATGCAGCATGGCAGGGGTACGCGGTGCTGCGCCCTTCACCGCCGCACTCCTGACAGCAGCAGCATGCAGGGGCTGGAGGGCCTTGCGAAAACAAAGAGCTATGGTTGTTGGACTACTGACCCACAGAGCAGAGGACATCTGATTCATTTATTCTTCAGATGTAATTGCCAGGTAAGAGGGAAAGGTGTAGTACCTTTCTAGAGGCTGTTTAGATTCCTTAGCTCTACCCTACCAAATCCTTGTCAATATAGACTGTCAGCAGGAGTGCTATCCCATCTTCACCTTCCGCTGACCAGCTGCAAAAAGAAAATTTAAAAAAATAGTATTTAGGGGGGGAAAAAAAAAGTACTGGATTGGGTGGCCTGTGGGATTGTCCTGTCTGTGACAAAGTAAGGCAGGAAAAGTTGGAGTTGAGGGGGAACATTCGGACAAGCTTTTGGATTCAAGACTTTTCTTCAGATCCCCCGAACCAAATCATGCTTCCAGGAATTGATTCTGACAGTTATATTTTTAATAATTTATTTAAACCAAAAGATCTCTGTAGTAGACAAAAAAATAGTAGGGGCATCAAAAAAGTTACCTAAAGGAAAACACAAGGGGAAGTTGAATTCTATAGTATTGATTTTAAAGCTGCAAAATAAAAACTGACCATTGAATATTTTCTTGCATATCATAAGTAGATAAAGAGCACAAATACCATGAGAATATCTAGCAATTTACCTTTAGGTCCAGACCAAGATCAACAGAAACCGTAACGTGCTCAAGGCAACCTCTGGGACAACCCATCCGGAGGCTGGTAGAGAACCGAATGATGAGATCCAGCGAGATCCCTGAAACCCTCAAGACTTGCCTGGCGTTTCCAGGTGCCTGTACCACAGTTCCTGCTTGGCAGCCTCAGAGCGGCCAGGGGAGGTCAGATTACACCGGGAAGACAACGATGTTGAATGGAAAGCTCATCTGTCTTGGTGCTTTCCTCTAATTGATACCCCCTATAGCCTTTGAAAATATTTCCTTTGAGCCAGAAAGCCAGTCTGCTTCTGCTGGGCTCACAGGGTGAGAATTTCTGGCCATAGCACCTCTTCCCATCATTTTCACCCAACAACTCCCACCTCCCTGTCCAGGGCGCCAGATTTAATCTGCTCCCATTTGGGAACTACCCTGCCAGTAGCTCTTTTCTATTTCAGTTGAGTTAAGAAAATGGATTTTCAAGGCTGTTGTGCAGTGTTACTGGGTTAAAGAGAGTCAAAACAGGGAGGAAGAGAGCCGGGGTCCAGCGGGTGCGCTAGGAGGGTGTGCAGCTGCTGTCTGCAGAGAGAATTCAAAGGCAGCTTTAAAGGTCATGCAAATTAACAGTGACGTGGTCTTCCTCTGCAGCTCCAGCATGTGATTCTCATACGATTTCAGTGATTTGATGTGGGGAGTGAAGACAAGTCAGCATTTAAACCAAATGAGAATCACTGTATCAAAGCATCATCAGTCAAAAACGCTAACCACCAGAAAACCGACTGTCCCAGTTCAGCTGCTCTGGAAGAGCCTCACTGTGCAACTGCGAGAAAAGCAACCATCTCACCAATTTAGTGGCATCATTCTTTTTTTTAACCCTAATAGCTCCACAGACTCAAGTTTTCACAAAGTGCAGCTACAGAGGGATACAAGTACTTTATCCCTACAGGGTGTAGCTCTCACTTTCCTTAACAACAATCCATCATTGCTAAGCTCTGCAGGCAGGTTTCTTTGTGAGGACATACATGCACTCGTGCAGCTTGCAAATCGCTGTCCTGGGAAGAGGTTACTGCCCTTCCCCCCAACAAGCCCCCATGGCTGTGCTCACTGCCACCACAGAGCTGTGCTTTGGTGGGGAGATTAGGAGTGCTCATAAAAGCAGCTCAGCTCGGAGGCGACAGAAGGCACTCAACTCCAGGAACAGGGCAACCCTGCGTGGCACCAGGGCAGAGAAGGTGCCAGGTTCACCAGAGCAGCTAAACCTGGAGCGGATCTGCTTTACCACACGGACACCCTGGAACAAGAGCGAGCGGCAGAGCACACAGCTGCACAGCCTACCGAGTATCTGGTCGCACTTTCAAATCTATCTAGAGCTGGGCATCAGTACCTGCATCCCTCTGACCAGAAGCTGCTCTCCAGCTCCTAGCAATTCACAGGCTGAGCCACAACCCTTTTCAGTACCAAATCACATATCTGTACACCTAACTACGTGGTCTACTCAGGTGACTGAGAGACGTTTGTGCAAATCCATTCAAAGCATGAACTCAGAGGCATCCCTGAAAGGTAGCGCAAAGAATCCAAAATTGGGAAATAAAATCATAATTCAGTCTGACAAAATAAACTTACAGCTCAGTGTTAGCCTTACAGTGATTTGCCCTACTTCACCCGTATTTAACCCAACTTCCTCCTCAGCACATTGTGCCGGGGTGAATCACTGCTGACTCATGCGTCCAAGTCAGATATTTTACTGCAGTTTCATCCATATGAAATTCATTCAGCCGCAGATAGCTGTTGCATACCCAAGATTGCTACCCGTGCAAGAGTAAGCCATGTTTGATGCAATATAGTACGAACTTCAAACACTTATCATGTGCAATCTCTGCATTTCTCTGCTTTGAGTGGATTTAGGGGATTTTGTATTCCGTACTGAAGAGTAAGTGCTGAACACTACAGTTATAGTAACATAATACATATTTGTTTGAATAACAACTGCATTTTTCCACATCATTCCTATGAGAAGAGAAAAGAAAGAACTTCTGATGAGGCTATTTCTTCAGTTGCTGACAGTAGTAACCCAATGCTCCTTCATGGTTCATTCGCTGCTCAAATACCAGTTGCACACCAGTAAACACAGCCTCTAACATTAAGTTTTGCTCATGGGCAGCTCGCTTTCTCTCTTGTATGAGCATATATCCTTCCCCAGAACTTGATTTCAGCCTGAGGTAAGTTTTCAGATGACAGAGAGCCCATTTCATGTAGTTCACAAGAGCAGCGCTATGTGACTAAGTCTGACAACAGCCAGATTGTATCAGGCAAAGTTAATAGAATTCCCCTTTCTCTGCATAAATACAAACTAACAGAAAAACAGAAGTTGAAGTATTCCCGAATCAGCCTCACCCTCTCCCTCCCGCAAAAGAAAACTCCCCATGAATAATACAATCTAAGATCAACAATCCTATTTGCTACCAGAACAACCCATTTCATGCAAACAACCCTCTTTCTTTGAGAGCATATGCAGTACATTTAGTGGACTTTTATAGATATATTTTTATACAGAAGAATAAATATATATAAATATATATATTTATAGCGTACACAATAAACACAATATATACATACTTAAACACAAGATCTCTGGACATTCAATCCAGCCACATTTTCAAGCCACGGTGACATGCTCAGCACACACCTCAGTGACCTAGCAGACACCATGCAACTCAGGTAAAATCTCCTTCCTGCAGTGGCTATGCATATTACAAACAGAATGAAAAAGTTTACAGTTGTTCAGAATGCAGCTGCCAACAGGAGAGACAGACCTTGCTGCAGCAAGGCAAGGGGCTCCAAGGAGACAAGACTTAAACGTTTTTCTTGAAAAGGAGGAATTCAACGTGTGAACACGTCCAGTCATCGGGAATGAGGCTCATCAGTGCCATGCGGCCACCTCTACCCCTCTGACACTGGTGGCATGTGTGCAGGCAGGATCTGCAGGAGACGTAAGCCTGATGCCCGGAGTCCTACCACACTCTCCCTTGCTAGCGCTGGTAAAACAGAAAAAATGGGCCGAGCTGAAGGAAGGCAGAAGAGTAAAGAACAAGAAGGTGATCAGAAAATTGCAGCAATGCATCACTTCTTCTTTTTGTATTTTCAATAGCGAGTAGTCATTTATACCCAGAGTATATCAGAGCAATCAAAAGGCTGCTCTAACTCAACAGGTGACATTACAGATGTGATACAGACCTTGTTTACCCAGATGCTGTGCCAGCGCAATTACATCAGCTGTATATGACTTCAGTAACATAAGAAGTTAAAAGCAGCATAGGAAGCTGAACTGTCAGGTACAGTCACTGGTAAGAAGTCAGTAGCACAGCGTGACTGGCAGGAATCCTGGTGCAGAGGGGGCATACTGTCTCTCCCCGTGGGCAATTGCTATTGCTTTATGTGACTCTGCCTATCCTTTTAGCCTGTCTGGGCTCAAGTGTACTAGGTGCACAATCAATAGCTGCAGGGACATAGATACACCTCCCCAGCACATCCCTGTAAGCACCACGGAGGGCACTCGGGGTGGCTGGCCAGCTTGAACTTTAGCTGTGTTTAAGCAAGACCTTTCTGACTATTTGCAGATGGTAAAGTTGTAAGGATAACCTTTAACACTGGACACACACAAAATGCTTCTCTGGTACTTCTGTGGTTGCCTCTGCACTTTGTCCCACACAGCAACTCATAACACACATGCAAACCTGAAAATAACACGTGTAAGCCCGGACCCTACAAACACAGCTATGCTGGATGCAGAGCATCAGCCAGCCAAAACAGTCAGTACACAGCAATCCTACAACAGGAGAGGGGGAAATCTGACAGAGTCCAGTCAGGCAGGTTGTTCATTCATTGTACTTTTAGCAATAAATCAGAAAAGAAGCCAAAGGAAACTTTCAGTGGTCTCCTTCCCACCACTTCTGTTTTGAGAAAGCAGCATTTCTCCTGGAAAAGAGAAGCCTTGCTCTTTACTGATGGCCAATGTGCTTAACATAATGAGAAACCATCATTCTTGCCTTGGTCTCAGGGCCCCATTTCTGACACCGCTGTAAGCAGCAAGCAAAGTGCAAGAACAGCAGCATGCATCAGTACTCGCGGCAAGACAGGAAACCTCCAGCAGATCCACCCTTCCTTCCTGCGCTCCCCAGCCAAGTCACACACCCCAGGCAAGGGCAGCTCACTCAGCACCAAGAAAGCTGAAACAAGCATTCTGCAACTAAGTTTAGAGTTTCGCGTATAACACAACCATTTCGCAGAATCTCTGAAAAGCTACCTTGGTTGTAGGTCAAAGCATGAGACAACATATGGTAGGAGAAACACCCAGATTTTTCCTTTTCATCACATCTATCTAATTCTGGACTTTACCTTGACCTTAAGGAAATGAAAAAGGCCCAAATTTACACAAATCTTGTTTGGACCCATGAAGCCCATTATTTATTTATTTAGTTATTTGCAAAGAATAACCAAGCTCTGAAACCACAAAACTGCTGTCTGAATGTTACAACATATTGAAAGCTTGAAACAGTAAAGCTGACATGGCAAATGACAGAACTTAGGACAACATCTGGTCCCCCTGAAGCAGGGGGAGTTTTCCCTGAAAAGAACCCAGATCCACACTTTTAACTTTGTAATCTTTTAACTCTTTTTTCTGCTACAAAGATAAACAAAAAGGCAGCACAACCCCCCTGCGCAACATTACCTCTAGAAAGCAAAAAACCTCCTTCTTCAACATACTTAACAGTGACCAAGATTTTTTCTTCATAAATAACGTTGCATTTTTTTAAACCACAAAAAGCAAACCATCCCCAGGAGCCATTTCTCCGTGTGCTGGGTAAGCGATCACGTTTGGGTATTTCCTATCGACTGCTGGAATCGCAGCAGTCCTATTGAACTGACAGACCCAGTTCAAACAGGACTGACTTGTCAGGGGCCTTTATTCACAGCCACCTTCCTTTGTACCCTGCTAAGCAGAGTAGCATTTACACAAAGTGGCTAGAAAGTGTTTGTTCTTTCTGCCAGTAATAAAAAAAAAAACACCACCCTAAAACAACCCCCACACAACAAAAAAAAAATCCTCTGGCTGCATTGTATGGCAGAGTACACAGTTCTAGGCCATGACACTGAATTGAATCATTAAATACAGCTTGATGTTCTTTAACCCAGTGGGGCTGTTGGCAGCAAAGGACACAAGAGGTTCTGCATGCACGGCAAATTGGCAACGTTTTCATTCCCACTCTTTAAAATTTCTCTTTGCTTTACAATGGTATCATTTAGGATCTATTTTTATTCAAATCCCTGATGAGACCGATTCAGGTCTATAAAGACCAATTCGAAATTCTTTAGCTCAGCAGGAGTATTACAGACAAAAGTAAACAAGCTACAAGGGTATATTTTTCTTGGCTATTTTCTCCACTGCTATTAGTATTTACAGGCAGACTGAAAAGTCACATCTTTTTCCTATAACAGCTTCTTCCAGGCTGATTTGCTACATAATCCAAAAAACAAATCTCTCAGAGTTGCCACATTTAGGCGTA
The DNA here is from genome assembly GCF_000699105.1 of Pygoscelis adeliae. Lineage (NCBI taxonomy): Eukaryota > Metazoa > Chordata > Aves > Sphenisciformes > Spheniscidae > Pygoscelis > Pygoscelis adeliae. Next base: position 3,321,745 of record NW_008824056.1, read on the forward strand.
CTCCAAACTCCCAACATCTGACAGTCACTGACAAAGACACAATCAGACAGAACAACAGCAGCACCACTTGAATATCTGGAGCAGTCAGAGAGGAAGGTAATGCAAGCCAGCTTTTTTTTCCCCCATTTACCCCGGTCCAGCCTAACTAGCAGCTGAAACAATATGAACCATGCCAGCAGTGTATCAGTAAATTGTGAGGAGTGATGCTGTGGTGCCAGCTTGCCCTTGTCCTGGCGGTGCAACATGCAGCCGATGCTATTACATCCTTCTGGAAAGGCAGAGTTATGGGGGGACGGGGACACAAGACATGGCTGGCTCCCCTGGTGCCACCGGATGCCTGCCCTTGGCCAGGAGCAGTGGCTAGCACTCGGTGCCGGGCAGCTTGCCAGGGGGACGTGCAGCAGCAATAGGATGCAACAGCCCAACGTCACTTCATTTTCTGATGTTATGGCCACTTAGGAAGTGCCTAACTGGAGTCGACCATTTAAGATTTATTTGCGTTAGAGGCACTATAACTTCTTCTGGGACTGACCTAGGAGTAAGACATCCCACAACGCATTCAGTGATCCAGCTAACCAGAAAGTCTTTTCTACACTGTTACCGTTTGCAGGCAGACCCGGTGCCGCTGCGCCGATTCCTGCAGAGGAGCGGCATGCAGAACATTCTGTGATACTTCACGAACAATTTTAATGGGAAATTATTTCTACAGCCAGTAGGATGAAACTGTGGGAAACATCTACAGAAGCTACTGTGTTAGGAAGCCTAAGGCCTTCCAATAACAGAAAAACAGAGGATAGAGGATCATTTCTCCATTCCTACCCAAAACACAAGTCTTCTATTGGCAGAT
>NW_008824056.1:3322676-3345174 GCF_000699105.1 Pygoscelis adeliae
AGGAATTATTCTTAGTTCTATCAAAACCAGAGCCTACTCACATCGTATTTTTTATTAGAGGGAATAACAGCATTTTACTTCAATTCCACATCCTTGAGTTTCTCATGTCTTTTTAGCCACATGCCAGTTGTCAGTCATACTGGTATCTGCACGGACAGAGGTGGCATAGGTCTCCTCCTTACATCCTGAAGCTCCCTGTCTATTCTACACCTGTGTCAGTCACAGCAAGGAAGGCGTCCCACCACCACGCACTTGGTCGTTGTATGTGGAAGGATGCAACAGGTATTCCAGTTGTAGGGACTGCTTTTAGGAGAAGAGCTGCCTTTGGCCCTTGCCCATCTGTCAGCCCAAACGTGGCTCTGGACAGTTGGCAGCACACAGAAGTCAGTGAAACTCTCACACTGCAAAGCTCACCATGTGGCAGTCCTCATGGTTAAGTTTTACAAAGGCTAAGTTTGACATCTCCAAGAAAGTAGAGCTGATGCCGTTCAAAAGCGCCAAATTCCCCCACAAGCTCATGTTCAGAGAATTACAGACAGTTGCTATCTATCTGAATTTTTAAAAAAGGGAAAAAGATATCATGGATTAAAAATAGAGAGGTGGAAAGGGGTAAAAAATTGTAACTGCCAGTGACATACGCTCCAGGAAAAAGAGAAAACACTGCAGCAGATTTTTTGTCCAGAGATGCCACAGAGTGGGAGGGCCCAGCACTAAAATTAAGCTCTGCTTCCAAGTTACTGCTAGTCTGCAGAAATACAGAAGATGGTCTGACTCTCCTCTCCAGAAAACAAATGCATCCCTGTCACTGATAAGTTACCTGCAGCAGGAGCTGGAGCATAGGGAGGTGCGAATGAAGGACAGACAACAGAATAACATCCACCTCTTCCTTTGCTCCGTGTGGGTGTCAACGGACAAGGAGGTATTTGGGCTTCAGAGAAGCCCTTTTTCAGTTCCTGCTGTCACATTTGGTGATGTACTTTCTGGTTCTCCTCAAGAGAACAAAAATGGTACAATCACCAGTGTAAAAACTCATATAAGCACTAGAGGACTCAAAGACCATGATACAGGATCCCTGACAAAAGTTGCTACTTTAAAATCAAAAGCTCATCAGCCATTTCAGCACATGCAGCTTGCATTTCTACTGTCTCATGTATTCTTAAGTAAGAGAGTATTGCCTTAAATAATTCAACCTTAGTAATCCGCCAGTCTGACTAAAAACATTGAAAACAATTTTATACTGCTCTCTGAAAGACATTAACAGTTGTCTTTCCCCATTGCAGAAAGACTGGGATTTACATATTGAATCCTAAACCCAAATCTAAAATTTTAGGCTTTAAGTCAAATAAAAATAAATAAAAATAAAAACCAAAAGGAGGCGAGGGCTTACAATGACAAAAATATTTATCTTACAATATTTTGATCATTCATGATTTGGAAGACATGTGAAACAAATTAATGGGAGTGTCCTGTTTTGGAACAAATTACCGTGGTGATGCACCCCTTCATGGCATTCCCAGAAATTGCCATCGCTGCCTCATCTTTCCTATAAGCAAACTTTACAGAGATGCAGCTATATCACATTATTTGTAGGGTAAACTTAAGCAAAACCCTAAGCCAACTTCAACAGCATTACACCAGAAACCAGTCCATCTCTTAAGAGTCAGACGCCAGCTGTAAACCAGTGTATGTTTGCTTTCATAACGGATCCATTCAGATTAGCTCAATATATGACCTTCCAGCTTTAGGCTGAGGGTGTTCTGCCCAAAATAAGTTAAGCAACAGAAAAGGAACACCATGAAACAAGTAGCAAAGAAAAATTTCAGAAATATGGCACTTTTGATAAAAATCCAGATGTAAATCCTAGAGACAAAAAATGCTCTATCGGTCTTTATGAGTTGGTTAGTTACCATAGTCTTGATGACCTAGCATCATCTGATAGGAGCTGCATGTAAATTAAATTTCTGCTGCATAGCACTCTCAATAGAGAGAGTGCGTATGTATCTAGTTATGCATATAAAGCAGCAATTTCTGATTTATTATGTGTAGCTCCTAGATGACTGCCAAGTCACCAGAATATAGTATATATTGTATGGGTGCAATCTGAACAAAGAACCTGTGAACACTCACGATATGCAAACCTTATTCATCCACCCAGTATGTGTCTTCTATAAAATCAAACTCCTTCCTGTTTTCTATCAAAGGAAGACTGTCACCAGCAGAAATAATAAATCATATTCCTGCCTCATGCTGAGGAAATCACTATGTGACTTAAATGGCCCCAGAGTAGGCCCCTTTTATACCAATTCGAGCTACTTCCAAAGTCAAATCATGATCGATTAAAAAAATACTATATTGTAGCAGTTAATCTCAAAACCAAGAAAAACATGGGTTTGATAAGATGCATTAAGCACGATTTTAATTTTGATTTTATTTTGTATTTGACAGAGGAAAAAGTGATAATAATGTCAATCATTCAGACACTGTGCATATACATTTCTAAAAATCAAATGCACAGAAAGGAAAATTATTCTTGCCTCACTGTAGAAATAAATCTTACTGTGGAAATAAGATCCAAGTACTCACACAACCGGTTCTGAATGACAGCATCTGACAGGTGACATCAAACTAGAAGTCTGGATTGTCATTTACTGAACAAGGAGGGAAAAACAACAGCACGTTATGCAAACCATAAAAATCATTTAAAACTTTGCTATTATTGAATTTACGGGAAAGGACTCAGATATCCTAAAATGATCATAATGTTGTGTTGGAAAGAGCTTTCTTCTTCTCTACTGGTAGCTAAATAGAAAAATAACATCAAAAATCCAAGCTACATGGAAGGATAAACAGTTGCAATATAAGGTTGCTCACCAAATAAAAAAAAAAAAAGGTGCATTAGGTCAAAATGAGAAATATTTTGATTTTTGTTCCAGCACCTTCACATTTAATTTTGATCAATTTTTAAATTGAAATAAGAGGTCTTAAAGCAAAATATTTTTAGCACTTCCTAGATGAAACTTGGTTTTGAAAATATGAAACAAAATGCTTTCGATCATTTCCCCCGTGTCCTCCCCCACCCCATGCAAACTGCTCAGTATATTCAGCTCAGACTGTGGAACAGCTTTGGTCCCTTTTTTCACCCCTGCATTCAAAAGAGAAGTTAAAAGAAGAACCTTTCTTACACCATGTCTTCTGTGGTTACACTAAAACTTAGTCCATTACATCCAGTATTTGCAAAATATGTTCCAGTTATTCCCACACGTAAACTGCTCCCGTCAGCTGCACAGGTTCTTGGTTTTGAATGTAATGTGAATCCCAGTAGCCGAATTCGGAATCCTCCTTTCACACCACGCTGTGATAATCATAAAAGACTAAATTGGTCACCATCATTTGAAATGCTGTATGAAAAGGGATTCCAGTTTTTACAGTCGAATGTGAGTGGCAATATTACTGAAAGAAAAGTAAATTATTAAGCCCTCTGAAATACCCATAATACATTATGATTGGATTTTCTCACCTCCACACTTCCTCTCTTACCTGGCACACTGCCCTCCCTCAGTACTTATCCATTTGCACAAGCAATCACCATTTTCTGGTAAACTATTATTGCCTTTCTCCACCCTTTTTTCAACAAATTATACTTAGCTCCAAGCAGTTTGTCACCTTTCTTATTGGGGAAAGGTCTCAAAATGAGGAGTCATGATTATGACAAACAGGTGCCCAAAAGGCAAAAAACTAAGAAATATTTGGACTGCAGAAGCCTGCTGCTCACCCTGGGAGAGGTCCATGGCTTCAGCAGCCCTCCACTGAGGTTGGTGCTTTGGATACCAGGATGCTTAAAAACTTTGTGAAATCTTTGTGGACCTAAAACTGACTTTAGTCCATCCAGGGAGGTAAGATCCTGAGCTGGTGTAAATGTGATATCCTGGGCCATACGATGGTTCAGCCCAGGCAAGGGGTGTAGCCCAGGAACCCAGCAGGATCGCAATCTCTCCTAGCCTTTTTTGTTTCGTTGTTTGTTTTGTGTGTGTGTGATTAAAAACTGATGGACAGACTCCTTCATAATGAGGAGCCTCATCTTTTGCCATTTCTGTGCTCTAGACCAAACCTCCTTCTCCTCCTCTTGTACCTTTCTGTTGTTTTCCTACAGAAGCAGCATTTTATTGCCATCAGCCTCCTCCTGTCTCCAACAGTCACGCTCACATCTCAAATTCAACACAACTCCCGCTGCCGTGGGAAGCACAGAGCGTCCAGGGTGAGCTGCAATTAAAAAATTCTCAGTGTTAATTTGCAGGCCAGCTGTAATCACAAACACTTGGACTATTTATCTACTCTATGCAAGTGTAAATCAGCCTTTCCCTTGCCTTTTCATTTTTTAAGAAAATCAACCCCTTTTTCAATATTCCCGAGAATCATTCATTGCTTTAACCGTCAACAGCATGGCATTAAAAAAAAAATTACTGTTCAGTAACGAAATTACCTGCAATCCTATGCAGCCAATTTATGAACGAGATAACCTATAAAAATTCACCAGCCCCACCACACGGGAGAGGAGCTGGTAGATCCAGGACCCTTCAAGGTGCTGGAAAAGACCCCGCTTGCCCAGGAGGTCTGAATGGACCTGAGAAAGACCAAACCACTTACGTGGCTTGAAGGAGGTCTACAACAAAAGCCTCATCCCAGGCAGACAGCAGGGACAGCAGCAACCTCTCAGAAAAGCTGGTACAACTTGACAAAAAAGATTACTAAGGAGAGAGCCTGAGTCTGAGGTAAAAAAGGAATGCAGGCGGCTTAGAATAAAGATTAGCACTGGTAAAAATAAAGGCAACGTTTTCACCAATCTCTCTCACGCCCCTTATTTGCATTTTCCGATGCCAGCTCGCTGATACAACATGGAAACGATTTGACCAAGTGATGTATCTGCAGGTTTCTATGGTGATCAGCACATAAATTGCCTGCCCAGCCGTCTGTGAAAGAAACCATCCGTTTCAGAAACTGCAAATTCTATGCAGAGAGAAAACCATTCCCTGAATCAGGATATCAGAGGACTGTACTGCGCGACAAAGCCCAGCGCTTATTTACCAAGCCGGAGATTTCTATACTATTGGTATAGAAGCATGGGACAATGCAGTTACGTGATAACTCCGAAGAGGACCAAAAAACCCTATACAAAATAATACTAATTACCACTAAATAATTACACTACATAACATCATTTGACAATATTTATATACATAAAATACATATAAAATATTTATAAATATCTGAAATATGATTTCTACAGTAACACTTGAAAACCCTGTAAATAAATAAAAATTGGTTGATTACGACATGGCTACTAGGGGTGTTATACCCCCAGATGTGCCTGTGAGAGGGAGAGCTTGGAGATGAGCCCTTGGGGAAACTGCCGGGCTCCAGCTAGGATTTTGGAGGCAGTTAGACACTAGAAGGTGTGACAGGAGCTTAGAGTTTTTTTGTTTGTTTTACACTTTTCTTGAAAAAGGTGCCTTGAAAATGTTTGCCATCTACCCCGATACAGGCAAAAAGGCTTCACACAACCAGCAGAGAGGGTGCCAACCCTTCCCACTTTGTAAGGGTAGAGATGTGGAGGATTTTTCACATTCCTTAGGTGACCTTCACCTAGAGTAGAAAGAAAATGGCAAATGAGGATTTTGTACTACAAAATTTGATGGGAAAGTTTTTAAAGGCCTTAAAAATGATGCAAAGACTAATTCTGACAAAGTGAGATTATTGTCATTATTACTGTTAAGAAAAGGCAACATAGGACAGAAACGGTTGTTGGGAGACCTGAAGCCAACAAAAGGTGCCCTGGAGACACGGTGAAATTCTTGCACTGAAGCTAGTGCCTTCTTTAACGGAGTAACTGGGTCTGAGATTCTGCCCGTCTCTTTAATTACACCAATCGCCTATACATAAAGAGAAAAGTTGGAGTGGAGCGGAAAGGGCTGGCTTATGCTGGTATCTTCATTTCCTTGAATTTCTGTCCCGGCCTTAATCCCAGAACAAGTATGCTTGACAAGAGTAAATTATGGTCAAACACATATGATCAAAGTTAACACCAAGAATAAACTGTGAATAGGAATTTCTTTCAAGGTTTGAATTATCTATATTTGGGAGACGCTCCATTGGTTTCCCACCAGTCCATCAATAGATCAACTCCTGTTCCATCAAAAATTGAATTATGATATAGGCACAAGCATCTTATTTGTAGCACTCAAAGTCAGCATCCAAATATTGCACAGAAAGCTTTCACCATCTACCCAGAAACCCACAAAACTGATTTTACAAGTGGATGGAGAAAGATTCCATGCATTATTTTCCTATTGAAAAAGCTGGTTTCTTTCCAGTTCAGAAAACAAAATTCCCCGTGAACGAGCCCCCCCGTCACCAGCAGATGGAGGTGGGCAGCCCTGCGGCAGGCGAACACAGTGGCCCCTGGGCAGCCAAAGCACAGGTCATGCACGCCACGAGCCCAGCATCCTGGCAGGCCACCATGGGGGGAGGCACAAGCTGGCAGGTAATGCTAAATTTCTCCAGGGAACGTTTTGATTTTGATCAGGCATAGAAAAAAACCACTTTCAAATACATAAGCATATTCAGTATAGTAAATAATGTTTTCAGATGAAAATACATATATATATATATTTACTAATATATTGATACACCAGTAGAGCAACACACATACTATTTCTTCTTACATGGCATGAAATATAAAAATACTGTATCTGAAATTTCCAAGTGAAATTCCAGACAATTCCTGAGCACAAAATATTTTCCGCTCCATTCTGTGGAAACTAAGTGTTAAAAAAAAAAAAAAAATCTGATCTTGCATACTAAATTTCTCCAGGGAACGTTTTGATTTTGATCAGGCATAGAAAAAAACCACTTTCAAATACATAAGCATATTCAGTATAGTAAATAATGTTTTCAGATGAAAATACATATATATATATATTTACTAATATATTGATACACCAGTAGAGCAACACACATACTATTTCTTCTTACATGGCATGAAATATAAAAATAGTGTATCTGAAATTTCCAAGTGAAATTCCAGACAATTCCTGAGCACAAAATATTTTCCGCTCCATTCTGTGGAAACTAAGTGTTAAAAAAAAAAAAAAATCTGATCTTGCATACCACCCTGTTTTCGACACAATGGGTTCTATTCCCCTTTTCTAAATTCCCTTACTCTCCCCATTACCTGCTCCACTGTTTTTCTCCCCCAGCAGGGAGCGACACGCCTTCCCCAGCACAGAGGGGTAAGCCTGCACCAGCAGAGCTAGAAGGCCACGCCTGTCAAGAGCAGACATGGAAAGAATGAATTAGCATTTTTATTACACACAGCCCCAAATCAGAAAAACAACTTCATACACGTACGTATCAATGAACACCCATGTAGACAGCAGTTATTGTGAAGAGCTATTTTAAGAAATTAAAGCTAAGAGGAGGGCTTTTTTTTCCTTAAAACAAGTATGGCTTATTTGTGTTAATGAAACATTTAAGCATGTAATAGTTGATCTCCAACAGCAAGTATCAGCTACACTCATAATAGGGCAAATGACAAACGGTAAAAAGGAATTAAATTCATGTACTTGGTAACTAGCTGATTGTATAACCTATGTAGAAGGCTTTTGACTTCATGTTCACTGTCCTTATGAGCAATGGCATGAAACCTTGTCTTTGTAAAAGTGTTAGTCCCTTACAGATCTTTATGTTGCTGGAAAAAAAATAAATCTCAAATCCTGACTGCCACACGCTTTAGGCAGAAGCACTAATTCCATCTATTTAGGGTATTCCCAAAAGGAAAGTGTGGATAATAAAAATGGGCACTGGCAACAAGACAAACCTTGTTAATCGATATAGGCTAAGTCACTGGCTAGCACTGTTCAGCTGAGAAAGCATCAAGTACATTCCTCTTGAAAATCTTCCCGTGCCCAGGACTATTATTTGCCGATAGCCATGGCTGACTTTGTAGGTGATGGGCAAACGGCAAGAGTTAATGCACTTAGTGCTCTTTAGGAATCAAACATGGAATTTGTCAATTCAAATACAACTTGGAATAGGCAGTGATCTAAGGTTATAAAAAAAGTTTACACTCAGTTTTTCCACAAACAGGCTTTGAAATGCCAGCCAGTTTTGTTTTACCCTGTTATGGAGACACATAAATGCCAACTCCTAAAACATATTAGGAAATTAGTATGGCTGAGAAAAAGGATATAATATACACAATTATTTTCTTTTCCAAAGTCAATTACTCCAGCTCCCAAGCCTGAATTAAGCAGCTGCAAACCTTCAGAAAGCAGCTGCTCCTGTTGTAACCCCCTTCCACATGCTCGCTGACTCTGCTGGTGTGCAATGCTGGGGTCCCAGCCCAGAGCAAGCAGATGCAGTGCAGACCAGTAACCCCCAGTGTGGCCTGGCTTTCTGAGGTCACTCTGAGCATCGTTTAGTCACCCAGGGCCATGTGATGCCCATGTCCTCCCACAAGTACGTCAGTAGTTTTATATTTTGTAAAGTGTCACACGATCCCAGTGCGTAGATAGGAGGAAAGCGAGAGACTTGGGCTCCATCAGGCACTTCCCGCATCACAGGCTTGCTGGGGAGCTTGGATTTGCTGTCTAGTAAGTCTCATACAGAGAACCGTTAACTGCCAACATCTCCTGACACCGTCATTTTGTAACAGTTTTACAAATAGCACTGCTGTATGAAGACATGTACACCTCCTGCTAAGATGTGGGACCTGATGAACATACAGATCCAGAAGATGGTACGAACACATGGCCAAAAGATAATGGCCTTCTGGGAAACCTGCTTGCATAAAGAAATGAAACCCAAGTGTGGAGCCATAGCACCGCTTCTGCTACCCCAGACATGCCTAAAAAACCACAGAAGATGCATGTATTCAAGATGCCTGATCAATAAATAGTAGAAGTCAGTAGCCTATAAACAATAAATCTATAAATTTATTTAGCATTATGTTCCAAATAATTCAATAAATATAAACCTTTTAACAGATGAAGGGAAGTCAGTAGTGTGGTGACTGCTTTTAATCAGAACAAACCATTTTACTTTAAAAACCCTTAAACTCTGAACGTTAATCAGCGTTTATTGCTTAAAATTAGAGACTGCAAGTTCCGTTACTATTGCACAGAGCTCAAAGACTATATGTCCCACGCCGTGCTCAGAGTGAGTGCATTACAATTCATCAGCTAGATTATTTTTTCAAATCAAGGCAGAGCTTGTCATGTGGCGCCTGTTCTACGCCCAGTGAAATTAGCAGTGACTGGAGTAACCCATGATTGGAAATGTAAATTATTTATAACCTTTGTATAAACCTCTTGAGCTCGTCATTTAGTGCTGCAGCGTTCACTGCATTTTCCATTATGCCAAGTAAGAAGATGACGCTCTGCCCTCAGGTGCTGGAGGTGTCAGGCAATGCAGAATAATCACTTCTGCAGCCACCCATCTCCAGTGGGGGAACTGAGGGTGGCTGCAGCTGAACAGAGCATTCACCCGCTCCAAATTCAGACAGGATAACACGTGCTTCCTTCTTAGCACCCCCAAATATGAGTTTAAGCACTTTTCTTTCTGTTGGGGTAGAATGGGAGGAGGCAGAAGTATATGTGTGTAAAAGGGAAGAGGTGAGGAAGCAGAGAACAGTGAAGTGTGCGGAGATCTTAAAACATTTTTCTTTTACAGCTATGAAGGGAGCAGGCACACTCATCTACCAAGGAGAAAAGACAAACGAGCACAGCTTCTCTTGTGAGACCCCACTAACACCAAGAGGTGGGCGGCTGGTGCTGCAAACAGGGTGAGGCTCCATCGCTCAAGTAACGTGGCCACGAAAGCCCTGCAGTTTGAACTCCAATTCATCTTCTAGAAAGGCATCCTGCTTTACTTTAAAGACTGCAAGTAATGGAGATTTCTCCCTACAGACATGGAGATTGTTTAAACGTTTAACTATCTGCACCACTTAAGACGAAGGAAAAAAAAAAAGGCAGGAGATGACTTCCATCCTCCCTTTGCAGCTTCTGCTTCCAGCTGCATCTGTCACTCTTCCCACAAGACTGAAGGGCCATACAGCTCTGTAATGCTGTTTTTTGCGAGCAGATTATGTCAGGTTCCCAGGTTATGAAGTCACTTTTAACCTTCCTCTGGATTAGGTAAAGTAGGCTGGAAGCAGGTTCACAGGTGAAAACACAGGATCTTTTCACTAACTTGGTTGTTCTTCCCCCATCCCACCTCCAGTTGTTGCTACTGAATCCTTCAAAAATGATCTTAAGAAGGAAGGTAATTAGCCTAATATTTGAAGGTAAACAAGGTCCATGGCTTCAGATTTGCGCCTCTGAAGAAGCAGTGCATTTTCCCAAAGATTTCTAGTGTGATGCATGATAAACTGGGAAGGGCTAAACCCACTAAACTCTGTGGCTGAAGCATCCCAGTCCTCACCCGTATCAGCCACCCCGGGCACAGCCACCTGGCACAAACGACCTGGCTGCATACCCTGCTCAAAGGGCACCGTGCAGATGCACCAGTGGGAGTACATCCGTAAGCTGTGGCTCAGCACTACCGAAATGAAGCTCTTTGCTCTTCAGGCAGGAGCACCACCGCATCAGTCAGGGTTTATTTCAGCCTCGCCAGACGAGCCTTGCTGGAAACTCATCATCAGAGAAACAAGCTTCCTAACAATCGTTGCAACTTACGGGCAGCAAAACAAGAGACTGGCATACTGTCCTCCAGAGAGAGCTTGCATAAATCAAAATCTGATTATGCTACATTTTGAATGTTAGATTTTCTACAAGATGGTGAAGCACAGAGATATAGAACCTGTTTTGCATTGGTAATTGAAATAAATTATCATAATCCTCCCTGAGTCCTGCAATCACTATTTTTTAGATTGAACCTTTCCTGAGGGTTTAGAAAAAAATGTTTTCTTTTTCCATAAGGATAGTTATTAGACTTAAAAATAATACCTACACTTGAAAGAAAGCTGGAGCCACAACTGAGTATGCACCCTGTTACCTGTTATAATGCCGTAACGCAGGAGTGAAATATTCCCTTTTTCAACACTTTACTGGATCAACCCTTTTTGTTAATTTTATGAGCGCTGTGATGGATCATCACAAAAGCTCTTTTTGAAGTAAGTGTGTTTAATCTTTCAAAGAGATTGATTTGAAACTGACCCAGTTTCAAGTGAATAAAAATTGTAACAGTTTCAAATTGATTCAATTTCAAGTCTACTCAAATCATGTTTCACATCTAACCTTTGGATCTGAGAGAGAAATATTTCCATTTTTCTTCAGAGTGGAGGGTGGGGCCACCCAAAAGGAACTAATATTTCTCTTTTCAGTTTCTACAGTACAGTGTAGTACTTACGCCAAAGCAACACAGAAGTCTTGCTTCCTGAAGTACAGAACTGCAATTTTTTTTTTTAAATTTTAGAATATATATGCTTTCATATATGTGGACCATGTGCCCCTGCAGTGACCCACAGACTCCAAGGTTCACAAAGTTCACCTGTTTCTGAATGCAGACAAGGCAGAGGGGCAGGAGGGAAAGGCAAGCTCAGGGCACCTTTGTTCTCCCTCCAGTTCTGACATAGTTCAGGAACTTATGTAGCTCCTGGCATCAGCCATAAAATTTCAAAAAAAAAAAAAAAGTGACGGCTTCATCTAAGTTATGCTCTTTTGATATAGCATAGAGCAGTTGCAGAGAAGAGCGCTTAGGACATAACGTCAATACTTGCTCTGAGACATCACGGACGTTCACCAGGACTGCTCCAGCTGTGACGCTGCTCATCCCTCCCACCAGGACACCATAAGGCACTGCAGTGCAACAGATTCAGGGCACACAACTTTAAAAGATTCAGGCAACAGACATCCCTGCTCTCTCGGGTGCCTGGTGAATTACTGCAGAGTAATTACCCAGTAGATAGGTATCATTTACACAGCCAACACACATCACCAAATAAAAAGCATGCACAAAGCTCAACACCCAGCCAGCACCTGACCAAGGCATGCTCTGACCAGCACTGGGAGCATCAGAAACAGGAACAACCTGCAGAGAGTCTGAGCAGGTCCTGGAAAACCATATAGCCGTATGGAAACAGCATTGCAGGGGACTGCTTTTTACACTGGGGAGCGCACCCAGAGCAGGACCTTTACCTGAAAGGAATCCAAGGTGCTTCTCTTCCTGGTTGGCCACTAGCACAAGTTTTCCACCTTATCTCTGCTTTTTCCGCACCCCCTCCCCCCTTTTTTTCTTCTCTCTTCTTCAAATTGTCACCAAAAGGGACTTTTACTGTTACAGTCGATGTATGCCATCAGCCATGCAAATAAACCACTGTGCCTGTAAGCCTGCCTCAACATCCTTTGGGCAGCATAGGGAGAAGTGTTCTTCTGTCATTTTCACAAGAAAAATGCTGTTAAATGCAAACCAGATTTAGAAGAGGTTTTACACTGTAAGCGTCCCAGCCTCCCGATCTGCCAGCGTGCAGTATCTGTGCTCTCCTGCATATCAGATCAATTAGATAACACTACAAGGATAAACGGTTGTCTAATGGCTGTGAATTATGAGTATGAACAAACCTTACTGATACTAAAATACAACATATTATAAACTCCTGATAGAACGGGAAGAAACAACTGTATAAAATTAAAAAAAGTATATAGACCTATTGCCATTTCAAGATGGCATTTGTAATTTACATAAACCCAGTATCACTTCAAGATAAGAAACACCCATAGAAGAAAAAGAAAGTTTACATTTTAGACACCTGAAAATCCAATTAAAGGCACAGGGGAAGGCTTTTTTTTTTTTTAAAAAAAATGAAATTACAACTTTTTAAAAAGGACAAAGATCACACTACTAGGTGCATGTGAAGTATTTAAAATGCAGACTGATGTTAAATTCTGCTCTCATTTGTTTAAATAAGGCTCTGATTTCAATAGGGTTACAAAAGAACAGGGAATTCAGCATACATACATTTATAGAATCAGAGAATAAGTCAAGTTCAGATTCATAACAGTGTAAGTCAGTACATAAATACAACTTCAGTCATGAAGTTATGTTAAAAATTCTATTGTAGGCAATTAGGATACCTAACACATTTGTTTAGTTTGTTTACACCCTGGAATAACACAGTTTATGTCTTCATATTAGTATGCACAAACACGCTTGCCAAATGAACTGCAGTTACCCATCAATTAATTTCTGTTAACTACTCTAAGTGCTGAAAAACCCTGAGTGATGATAAAGGAAGTCAGTGTCTTCCTTTCATCATATGTCTTACACACACCTGAAATAAGCTGTGACAAGATGCACACTGAGCAATTCCAATCCATCATAAAGTCTGTAAAGAATCCAAGCATATCTATTCTTGAACTCTTAGTATTTCAGTCTAGACAGGTTTGGTTTCCATTTCCTTATCACAAGAAACACAGAGGTAAGACACAAGCTTCAAGTTTTATTCACAGACAGCACTGACCACAAACAATTCAGACAAGTTCGACAGGTTGCTATCCCTGCATCTGGTAAAAGGCTGCACATTGCACATGTTTAATAACTACAGTGATTTTCTGGTTTAGCAATGCTGAAAATTAATTTGTGCCAGGTCAAAAATGCCTGAAAATAATCAAGAAAACTTTTTAGGCGCTTATCATTGGCTAAATAAATACATACCTAAGTTTCCACACTACTGGTCTGATATTCAGTGAGTGTAGGCACCCAATTCCTGATTTTCTGTACTTAGAGTAGAAAAACGTGGATGTTTTCCAAATTGTGGATACCAGATACAACTTTGTATGTATGCATAAATATTTATGCTCAGAAATCTGTAACTTTCACTCTCACTACAGAGGTTGAAGTATAGTAATATTGTAAGTGAATAAATATCTAAGTATCTGTGAACACTCTAATTCACTCCCAGGCTGACCTAGTTCTTTGGTAAATAAGCTTTTTCAAGCCGTTTCTCTGCTGAGCGTCCAGGCCTTGGAAATACCTTAAACATATAGTGTTCTCCTTAAACTTGTTTTTATTGCAAAAATACGTGGAGTGCATGGCATATATTTCTGGAACCTAGGCAGCTTGTGCTATACAGTAATTCAAATGTGAATCTCCTCTCTACTTTTTCCTTTAATTAAAGGAAAAACCAAAAGATCCAACAACCAAAGAGAAAGCAAAACCCACACTAAAGCAAACATAACATTTGAAACAACAAACCCAGCAGAAAATAGACAGCCAATCTGGAGCACGGCAGAATATTCCAAAAATGAGGGAAATCAAGATCTCAAACATCAGAAACTTAATTATTCAAGTACTTCATTAGCATGCTTTCATCTTAACTTTGTTAATCATCAAGTAAACTCAACAGCAAATTCCCAATACTAAACTGAGGTATGTAATATTACTGTAGTTCATTCAAGGAGTAAAATTATCACTAATCTCATCCTTAAATACATATGGCTCCCAACTACCTTGAGTCACATTGTAACCATCACTATTATAAAGTTTCACACAGTTTAAAAGATATTTTGGTGATTAGTGGTGTAGTGAAGCTACAAAACTCAGTTTAAACTTATAACATCAAAATCATCCTTGGCGGATAACACATGCATTGCGCAAAATTTCTTTGCACTTCCAAATCTGCTTAGCACCATAGAGAGGAAAAAAAAAAGTAAAATCCACAATATACATGCACAGAATGATGTTTCTTTTTACTTGAAATAGAAAAATCCAACCGATCTTCTCCCAAACTCCCCCTGCCCCCAGGGAGACATCCTGCTTCCTACCCTTCCACACAAATCAGGTCTGGTGTTTAACAAACCTGGCAAAGTGTGTCCTGCTTCCAGTCTCACACCACAAACCCAAAACACAATCCTCCATCGCAGATTCTTGTCCTAGTATTTTACTATTTCTTGATCACTTATATCTTTCTCATAAAAATGCATGGGAGGTGCATTGTTTAATACACCGAATGTCATGGAAATGTATGTACAATAACACCCCAAACGTAAGTGTTACAGATCTGGAAAATACTGAACATGCATTCAATTTCTGATCACTCGCAAGAGTCTGAACAAGCAAACCTCGTTGCTGTATTAGGGCTGGTGCGCAAGGGGAAGAAACTATGATCCAGTAGAGGAACTTAAACAGAAGTCACATTATGCGTTTCTTAGGAAACACAAAAAGATTCACTGGTTTGACCTCTAAAATGAATCTATTTTATGCATCTACAGAAAGTATTTTCAGGATATCTGCAGAAGACTTATCTTTCAAGCTACCTTTCTGGACGAGCAAGAGCGGATACAATGCATGTGCATACTTCTTCCTCAAAATGCCAGACTACTTTCCTCTGAGCGTGCTGGACACCACTGCTACACGTTAGCCACAGGAGCATGCTGTAAGGTGTCCGTTCACCTTGCAGGACTTCTGCTTTCCCAGAACAAACCTATAACGAACACATAACACTGGAGAGCGAGGAGGTGCATGTATTGTAGGTACGCTCAGTTTCAAATGTAATTCCAACAATGGATACACCCTCCAAATGTTTAGACGTGAACCAGCTTTCCATCCCAGGGTTTTGATAAGCCATCAACTTCATTATCACTGTGTCGTCTGGGCTCCCTCCTCCCCCACGCAGCCTACAAGAGGAACAATGCCAGAGCTCCAAGTGAGCAACGAAGTCATGAAGTCAGCCCATGTCTGACAAACGTACATGGCAGCAGAAGGATCACACAGTTTTTCTCACTATAGGCAAAAAAAGTGCAATGGCACAGCTAGTCACGCGGCAGTGAAGAGAAGGGGTAATCATCTCCCATCTAAAATGCTGTCTATTATTCTGAGCAACGAGAAGTCATCTGTAAATCCAAAAAGTTACATAAAGCATTCTTATTTGCACATCATAATTTTTGAAAACAGAAGCCTGGATCTTTTGATTCTTTACCTTCTGTAAGGCCTTCAGTATGTAAACAGACCTTCACTTCATGCCTACTGTGTCTATCAATCTCTACAACATGGAGATATTTATAGTACTAAGTTAATATAAATATTAAATCATATTTAAACACATCTTCTATCTAGTGATAACTATCACAATAATAAATAAATCTTAGAATATTTAAACAAACGAAGGTCAGTAAAAAATTACAAAGATAATTCTCTGAAATCATTCAAGTACCATACCTCCAACCCAAAGGGCTTTTAAGCATCTTTTCTGATTTAAGCATAAGGCTTGGTTAAACCAAGATTTCTGCTAGATACTTAACATTCAAAAACTTGCTTCAATATTTAGGCCTGTCTTAGAGGAAAAAAGTCACATACTCTTTTAAGTGACAGCATCCTTTCTGCATACTTTCTTGTGTCCTCAATCCCTCTCTCTCAATCTTCTCCTTTTACTTCATTTGGTGCTGCAATTCCAGAGCCAAGTGCTCATGCGAAATCAGTTCATCTGCACTGAAATCAACATTTCAACAAAATATAGAGTTGGAGAAACTGAGGTGTACAAAGCTTTTAAAGTTTGCTGGAAACACACAGCAAATTGGTGCTGAGGCTGGAAACCAGAAGTAGGGCATGGCTTGATAGAGGGCTAAGCTAGACACCCCTGTTACAGCTCTGCAAGTCAGAAACGTCTTGCTCCCTCCTTTTCATTTCTAACTCTGTCACAGATGCAGTAAACTATTTAGAGGCAGCAAGATGGTAAGGAACTTAAATGATCTCTCCCATCAGGAAAGCATAATGCTTCCCCACCTCAGGACTGCCGAACACCATGGCTGGAAAGAATGCTACCAGTTTCATCATCTCTTGGCAAGACAGGAAAATGATACAACTCAAGTTAATTCAACAGCAAATGCATCTTATTCTTGTATCTGTCCTCAACCCTCAGAACCAATGCTATCACAAGGGTATCAACAGTCATGGTTCTCAGGAACACTTTGAGGTTTATCACTTCTAACAGCTAAAATGAGACTTCTTTCAGATACCCACATCAGGCTCCACACCTAAATATCTTGCCTACTAATAACAGAGAAAATGCAAATATTCAACTGTAGCTCAATGCTTATTGCCTTAGCTGCAATTCTACCTCTAACAAAATAACTTGAATTTCTAAGTGTTCACCCTAACTGTTTAAATTGGGATAACGGTAGTAACACTGCAGAAACAAAGCATTAGATGAATATACCCATAAATGAGAAACTGATAAGGGAATACTGATATAAATGCTGACCTGTGCCTTTTTCAATACCCAATTCAAAGAAAAAAAAAAACAAACAAAAAAAACCCCCTTCCATTTCAGATTAGTTTTTCAGCTATAAGTCCCTTTACAACCATCCTCAAAACCAACTGCAAACATCCCATTTCACCCTAGCATCATAATACAGCAGGATAACAGGACTATATCAAAAGGCAAAAAAATTAGCAATGTCATTCTGATCAATCTAGTTGCTGCAGCATTTCTTGCACAATCGTAATCAGTTAATCAAGCAGGGGAGAAACATCTGGGACCTGTCCGTTACCTGGGCATCAGATCTATTAACTACGCACTTTTTATAATGTTCCTGTAAAGAACTTTGTAGAAATAAATGGGTTTTAAATCATTAAAGCTGAAGTTACATGTCAGACACCATTTTCCTAAAAATATCTCTCAGTCGAGGATTACCAAAACAAAGCTATAGATTCTTGATCACTTAGTCTCCTCTTTGCCCAAACCTCCAGAAGACCCAGAGACTGCCAAAATAGAAGTCATTACAGAACAGCTGCTTCCAATATTTTAAGACTTATTTGAACAACTTGCAAGTTCTGGTTAACTGACTTCTAATTTTACAGTGTTTGATATAGGATCTAAGACCTTGCTAGATATTGCAGATTAAGTATTTACATATAGTATTTGTTTTATGCACAATATGTCATCTACTGAATCACTATGCTTTAGCATCAACAGTATTAAAGCAGCACCTGATGCGTATTAGAGCAGTCATATCCTTCCAGAAATTTAAAATAGCTATAGGGAAATTTTAATGGCTGTTCTTAAACTTTCTGCGCTTAAATCTCTCTGCTCTAGCCTATTATTGGTCAACCAGTTCAGGTTTCATTGGGCGTTTTCTTCAGCGTGATGGTGTCTACGCGACGAATTGAGATCACACAGGTTGAGATCATGTGGTAAGGGCAAGAATTTAAATTCCAACCCCAATGAAGTCAAAATACACACACTCGATGAGTCTTACTTGGGAAATACAGTGAGATTCTCAATTACAGACTAACAAACCCTTAGTCTACTCAAATTAAAAAACAAAAAAAAACCCAAACCCAACACACCCAGCCCCAGCAACACACTTCCACTCCATTTCTCATCACTATAACTCATTTGAATATCTTTAGCTGTTTGAACTAAAAATCTACTATTGAATCATTCTCATCTGCTATGCACACATTTACCAAAGGTTGTCAGCCCCAAATAAAAAGTTTTAGAAGTTGGGCAGATGTTGGATTCCTACAAAAATGAGATTCTAGAGCACCATGCTGTAACAGTGTGACAGGAAGGAGAATCCTTAACATACACATTTTGCATGAGGCTATGAACACTGTAGGAGCAGGCTATAAGCTATGAAGATCATTATTTAAAACTATTTCACCTTTGAACAGATCTCAAACACATACTTGCTTCTACAGCAAGTCTCAAATCTCACCAGAACATGAATGGGCACTCCAGATAATAGTTCCCAAAGATACAGTGAAGGTCTATCAAGAAGTGTCTGGGTTGCCTGCTATACAAACCTGGAGAGTAAGAGAGCTTCTAATAGCAGTAGAGCTCCAACCATTTTCCATTTATAGCCATGGGAGTTGTCCATTAATTTGAACGGGAGAAGACTCAAGAGAACACACATGCCACTCCTTTTCATACAAAATTCTTAAAGAAAATGGAGGTTTGTCACTCCTTGAGGAAATCTGATACTTAACAACACCTGCATGTAATGAGTATCCAAATGAAGAAGTCATAAAGAGCCAACTGCCCTTTATTTAAAATGCCCCTTGCAAAAAACTTGCCGTACATTCTTTTGAGAGAAGAACCATCAGGAATCCCACAGCCACAGAATTCAACATCATCTCCAGAACCATAAGCATCAATAAAGCCTGAGCATTGTGTTGAGAAGAACCACACTTATACTGAAAACAAGGTCTAGAATACTGCACAGTTACAATCAGAGAGACTAGGATTTCAAAGACACTTTCTTGCAATAGAACAAGCTTGGATTTTTAAAAATACAATCATTATGTACAGCAAAATATGTGGCCATAAGACCAGCCTTAAACTAAGGCCTTGTTTACACAATTTCTGCACTGTCAGGAAGTATTTTGGCTGGGAATGTCATTTTTCTTCCAAATCAATTAAATATTTGCAATTCTCACTGTGAAAAGAACTATTACCACCTTTGTATTGACACGGGTGTAACATATTCCCACAGGGAAAAGGAATAAAAGAGTACCTTTATATTGATACAACATTTTCCTCAAGTGTAGAAGCTAATATAGCTTTCATTATTCAGTCAAGTTAAAGCAGTATGACTTTCTTCTACTTTATAGACAAGGCCTATGTTTAACAAGCACCAAAACACTTCAGAGTATTTGGAAGATCAGACTACTGAGCTCTATTTTTTGTACTGTCCTCACCAAATCATAGAGAACATTGAACATCTAAATACATTCAAAACTCTGATTAGACCCATGCCATGGTTTCTTAAGTCCTTCACTGTTTAACAAACACACCTTTTTGGCAAGAACTAGAGTGTATCTACAAAAAAGCCCAGCATAATCCAGCACTTACTAGGCTGCCTTCAGCTGCTCTACTAGGCTGAGAAAAACTGGACTTTATGTGCCACTGTGTGCTACAAACACCCATTTCTGAATCATTCCTCAGTCAGAACACAGGCAGCAGGGAAACAGGAGGCACTAGAAAACATGAAGAATCTGCTATCTGTTGGGGAGAACAGAATAAATATCTGCTTTTATTAGCGGAACAAGTTGCTTTCAATACACTGATCTGGAGCAAGGCCTGTTGGGTGCTAAAAACTGTATAATCCCATGGAATTTAAGGCAAAATTGAACCATAGCAATAGCTGAGATGTAAATTTATGGCATTTTTTTTAAACTTCAGTGCAAGACGGCTGCAGTCAAGCTTTCTTAGTTTTCAATGCAGCACTTTTGTTAAAAGAAGTCTCCACTATTAATAAGCATTATTCCCCTGCCCCTCTAACATGGAAGACCATGAGGAGCTGGCTTCTAATTAATTTTTAGAAATTTCTGAAAGATAAGCTGCAAAGAGGTTTTCAGTTTTCACTTAAAAATGGGGGACTGGATCAATTTGTCTGTTATATGAAGGCCCCAAGCACAAGTTGAGGGACCATCACTAGGGTTGCCTTCTCCAATCCTCTTTGTTTTTAACTGTGATTGTATCAGTCGGACCAATACAACCCAACTGTTGCTATCAGAACAGGTCCTTGCTGTTTTGAAGGATACATGTGAGCTAAGGAGAAGAGATATGTTCAATACTTAAGTATATAATCTTTTCCAAATGTCAGTAGGTGTTGCTAAAATAGGTATCCAATTTTCAACTAAAACACAAGATTATCATTTTAATTTCAATCACTGGGATTTCAATACATAGAACTAAACTAATACTAAAAACTGTTCTTCCAGTGCTCAAGCAGAAAGCTTTCCTATTTAAAATAGAAGAAATCATCAGATTCACAGTAGGAATCATGGCAGTTAGTTTTCAGTTGGCCTGATTAAAAACCCCTTTACACATCATTGCTCAACTTTTGCTTTCATGTGGTAAGATAACTTCAAGTCTTCTTGGGATGGGGGGGGGAGGGGGGGGGGGGGGGGGGGGGGGGGGAAGAGTTGCAGGTTTTGTGTGCTAATCTTTAAAGAAGGAGCTAAGAAGCTAAGAGAGGAAGATAATGGAGGTAAACAAACTCCCTAGATCTTCCAAATAACAGAAGGTACAGGTCTCCTCCCACTCCAACCCCTCTGCAAAACAGAAAAAAGTAATGGTCTGATGCATAATTTTAAAGAGTTATAATGCAATGAGACTGAAAGCTCAAATTTTATAAATAATCGACCTTTAGAATTTTACCCCAATAAACCATACTGTTCCCAGTAAGGAATAAGGGCCTAATCTTACAAGTCCTTTTGTGTTAAAGCCACACTACCTTCCTAAAGCTGCCTACTGAATACAGCATTCCACTCACATGCTGGCATCACATAGGGTCGGGACCTAAATACAAATGAAAAACTATATTAAAAATGACTAAATATTAGGTAAAATAGCAATCTTGTGGTTTGTCTTTTTTTTTTTTTTTTAAACACTCTCCTTAACTAAATCAAGCCCCCCCTGCCTTTCACTTCTATTAAGATATAAATCAGGATTAACAGCTTATGTGAAAGTTAGTGTTCCATGTAATACATAAAAGCGCACAAAGTTGTTTTCTAAAAAACAGCATTTGTATTAAAATTCTTAAAATGGATAGACATCTCTTAAATGCATGTCTGGAATTAAAATGACAGTTGTTAGAATTTTCTTGGTACATCACAACGGTAAGATTTCCTTCTTTGCTGGCTGGAGGTACATCCCACAACAAAACCAAAGGAAAAAAAAAGAAAAAAAAAAAAAGCCCACCCCCCCAAAATCCCAAAAGGCTAAATTCTTGTAAATTTGAAGTAAATGAAGCCTGAACTTGCAAGACATGGAAATTACAGTTAAAAGGCTCAGATGGAAATAAGAAATAAATTCCACTAACAATAGGCCCTTTTGTCCTGGCTTGTTCGGTATGATTACTGCAAGGAAACTGTTAAGTAGTTTTTGGAGTAGTAGATAATGGGATTCTGTGGAGCTTTCACAGGTTGGCACCGGCTGGAACAGCTGAGTTTTGAAGGCACTCTATAGACACAGGGTTGCTGTTGGCCCTGCATCACATGTAGGAAGTCTTTGCACTTTAGAGAGCTAGTCATCAAAATCAGTTATTGCCAACCTAAAAAGAAAAACCCTCGGAACAAAAACACCACCGCTCCCACCCGCCAAAGAAAAATTAAAATAAAAACGAAATCACACACACACGCACACCTAAAAAATTGTGCAGATTTGTAACGTTTTCACAGCTGATTTAAAAAACAAAACAAAACAAAACCAAAACAGGAATTCCCAACACGCTACCACTCTCCTGCAAACTCCCATCCGATACAGCAGGTAAACAAAATAGAAAATTATTTCACGAATCATCAGCAGACACTTTCTGGCACCCCACACTGTATTGGCATCAGTGTTTAAGTTAAAGTCCCAGTTCAGATGTGCAATTCTCCAGGCTGGACGCCCCGGCACAACCACCCAACTTTGCATAGAGATCCTGGGGACCGGCGGCGGGGCGCCCCACGCGTGGCCGCGGGGGAGGGCTCCTCACCGCTGCCGCGGTTTCTCCTC
>NW_008824056.1:3345517-3346131 GCF_000699105.1 Pygoscelis adeliae
CGCCGCCGCCCTCAGAGGATGGCGCAGGAGGAGCAGCACTGCTCGTCCCCGTTGGGCTGCGAGGCGTAGTTCATCTGCCTGACGATCTCCGCGAAGAGCTCGTCCACCGAGGCTTTGTTTTTGGCCGAGGTCTCCATGAAGGGGCAGCTCCACTCCTCGGCCAGGGCTTTGCCCTCCCCGAAGGAGACCTCCCGCTCGCCCTCCAGGTCCACCTTGTTGCCCACCAGGATCATGGGCACCCTCTCGTACCTCTTCACCCGGATGATCTGGTCCCGCATGGGCTTGATGTCCTGGAAGCTCTGCTGGTTCACCAGGCTGTAGACCAGGATGAAGCCCTGCCCGTTCTTGATGTAGAGGTCCCGCATGGAGGCGAACTGCTCGGTGCCCGCCGTGTCCAGGATCTCCAGCACCGACGGCGAGGAGTCCACCTCGATCTCCTTGCGGTAGAAGTCCTCGATGGTGGGGTCATACTTCTCGATGAAGGAGCCCGTCACGAACTGGACGGTGAGGGCGGACTTGCCCACGCCGCCCGAGCCCAGCACTACCACCTTGTACTCCCGCATGGCTCCCGGCGCGCCGCCTCCCTCGCCTCCCGCTCGAGGCTGCCGCTTTCC
>NW_008824056.1:3346922-3359435 GCF_000699105.1 Pygoscelis adeliae
CCCTGTCGGCCCTCGGCAGGGGACGAGGCGCCCCTCACAGCCGGCGCCAGGGCCTCTGCCCAGGCAGCTGCGAGACCTCCCGCTCCCCGAGGCTGTCTCCTCGCGGGCACTTGATGGCATTTCTGACCCCACGGAGGCAGCAAGAGGGGAATCGCTGCCGAGGCCGGGTCCCCCACCACGGAGGGGCTGCTGGTAACGCCCTCTCACCCAGTGCGGGAGGGGCTGGTGGGCGTTGGGGTCCCCGAGCAGCCCCCTTAGCTCCCCCCAGCGCCTCGCTGCCCAGCTGGCTCTGGAGGCTGAAGGTGCCCCCTCCCTGCCGGCGAAAACCGTCCCTGTTGGGAAAGGATCCCTCGCCCCCCCCCTGGCTCCCCAGGAGACGGGGCTGGAGTTAGTTGGGCTGGAGCCGGCTGGCCTGTCTGCCTTCTGCCCCAGCAGGGGCAGCCCCCTGAGCTGGGAGGCTGTGGCCGCTCTGGCCATCGGCGGCTACTGAGGAGCCCCTTCCAGGACACCCCAGCTTCTGTGTTCTCCTTGTCCATCTGAAGTCGGGACTGGCTGATCTTGCAGGCTGAAGATGTGGCAATTGCCAGATGTTGATGCACTTCCTGGCCCATGAACGGCAGCTTAGCCTGGTGGGGTTGACTCATGGGGACTGCCTATTTGCCACTGTTTGTAGAAGTGGTTCCTTGGACTTTCAATCAATCAGACATTCTTTTCAAGTCATCGGTTATTTTGGCACCCTCCAGTCTTCGGTTTTATACCCTGCCCCGTTCTTTACTGTTCTCAATATTTATTCAAGTAGTTGTAGCATGTAGGTCCTTTCTACCCCACCTTGTTTAAACACAGTACTTGGAGAAACAGGCTGTGGTAAACAAAGACAAAAGGAGTTGAAATAAGTTTTGTAAGCAGCATTCTATTATTCCTGAACAGTTTTCACAGAGACTAAATTCTACTTAAATCATTTTTGCCAGAGTTCGCTGTGGGGATTCACTCTGCTGGGTCTAGCTGTACTGCATCCCCGTGGTCATCTGGTGAGTACTGCAATTCCGCTGATCCTCTGGTGAGTACCGCATCTCTGGTGACTCCCTGTCTTCAGGAGCTTAAACTAAACCCCTCTGCTATTGCTTGAGTAAGTCTTTGCAAATGGAGCCTTTCCCGATGAATATAGAAGTTGCGTTCCACCAACCCTGCTTTGGAGTGGGCAACAGTTTAAACAACTTTCTTAAATACATCACTTATCTGAAACCTGGCACTCTCCATATTCAGTTTGTAGGTGTAGTCATGCCCTGTACCTGTTAGTTGGGAGTCCCCAGGTGGGATGCTGGTCTGTCAGGCCTCCACCTCATTTCTCCCAGGTGCACATTCTTCTCACTCACCTGCAAAATTTGTCAGCTGCAGGCTGATCCTAAGCTAGTTCAAGGTACTGTACAGATCAGTCCGGAGATTGATCAGGTATTTTATCTTATATTGAACCCCGAGGGCTGGGCTTTGGCCATATCTCTGTTCCAGACTCTACCTGCTAAACACGTTACCCTTAACTTGTGATGAACCTGTAGGCCATCTTTTTTCCAGAGCAGTACTACAGTTCTTTGAAAAAGTTAAGACCTCTACAAGCGCTTGTAACCTTGTGTTCCATGAATGAGTTTCCTCGCAATGACTGCTCAGCTCATGCGTAGACACGCATGACTGTTGGTTTTGAAAACAAAATAACCAAGCTTGCTATGAGGCTTTTAAGTCCTTTCCCCACCTCTTCCTCTTTCTCAGCTGTCCCTCTGATTCCCCCTTTTAGAAGTACTCCAGAGGCCGAGCTAGCACATCACCTGCTGACAGCACACTCCCACCTTTGTGTAAACCAGCCAAAACCAGTCACCAGCCAGCAAGCGTTTGGAAAGTTATCTTTAAAAACAGCTATAAAAATTGGTTGAAAGGCTACAGTATCACTGAAAAAATATTGTATTTTCTTGTTCTGCTGACACATTTTACTTGTGCTACTCTAAGGTTTTGGGTACAATGTGGCTTTGCTTACCTTTGTCACCTCTATAGCAAGCCCACATGTAAATTACTTATATTGCACTTTCCCCTAACATGGCAGTAGCAGATTTTCTAAAGACCAGACAATTGTAATGTTAGTTTAAATCCAGTCTATTTAATCCCAAATTGTTGAATTGTGGTGTGTGTAGGGGGGTTTCAGTGACAGAATAAAATTACTCTGTATATTTTTTCATTCTGCACTATGCTATTAATTGCTGCTATTTCTGAAGAAGGAAATGTATCATATTCAAAGTAACAAATGATCTTTACGCTGTTGAGTTTAAATATGGAATATTCTTTCTCAAGTCTCAGTCCCCTACTACATCTATTAATTTAATCTCTCTTGTTACCAGCCAGCTCTAGGTAATTAGTTAGTCTGCAGTACTACTTTTAGAAATTTGGAGTCTGTGAAGTAATAGCAAGGAGTCTGTGGGAAGTAACTAAAAGAAGCAAGTCTGGTTTTGTTGGAAATAAATTTTCTGTGCATGGCTACAGACCGCTAAGGGGATCTGTGAGTTGAAAAGATTGAAAATCCCCAGCTAAGGGTTTAGACGTTTAAGTTAAATAAATTGCAAGAATATTCAGCAGATCATTTTTCAAATATGAAGCACACGTTATGTTGGGTTGTTGTACTTCATGAATGGTACTGTGGTTTAGACTTTCTCAGGAATAAATGAAAATTGTCCTGAAACAAGCTCTGTTTGGGCAACATGAAAGCATTACAATGCAGCAGAACCTAGGCAAAATATAATTATCAGGCAGTTGGCTGTATTAATTTGATTTTCAAAATGATAAGGTGTCTTTTAAAACCAATTTCAAGATTATTTGATACTATCTTAAAAATGTCAAAATAAAAATCAGCTGAAAAGCATAAATTTAGTTACTAAGCAGTTTACCATACAATATTTACATACATAACTAGCTTTTACTGCGTTGAGTAACCCTGCTCATTCAGTAAAACTACTCATACTAGCAAAGATTATTTCCTTGCATAGTTTAGAAAGATCAAGTCATTAGCTTCTTCTGTTATAGTTACCTTTGTCCGTACAAGTATCAGCATTGTAGAACTGTAAAGCAGTGTGGGGTTTTTTTTCAAAAATGTGTTTCACTTACTATAGGCAGAAACTAAACTTAAGTGTAGTTTAAATCAGTAGCACATATAGTATCTAAAATTTCAGTACCATGAGAGTTTGTCAATATCTGATGACAACAAGATTTAGCGCTATAAAAATAGGTAAAGACATTCTGGTGTTACTGAAGGGAGCTTCTAACCAGGCCTTCTGGTAGTCCTTCTTTAAAAAGGCATAGCCAAACAACTTACAGCTATGGGATTAACTCCCAGCCAAGGTCAGTGTTAGCAAAGGGATATATGGCCTCCTGAGATATGATTAAGTACCACTGAGCTTATTTGGGATGAGTATTTTATAGAAAAACTATGCTGTATCCATGGAACAGAAAAATTATGTGAGCAGTGGGTTGAGTTGCAAGATACATCCTGTGTAGCATTTGTGTACTTCTGAACTTTGGAAGGCCTGGGCTCTGTAAATGAAACAGAGCTAGAATCTGTAGGAAATGCACAGCTTTGATTAAAATAGACACTTTGAAAATACGCTCTGAATTAGGTGAGCGTGCAAATTTGCTTGTATCAGAAATCTGAAACTCTGCAATGCTCAGGTGGAAAGAGATGATAGTTTTTATTCACTTCTGTTAGTGACTACTCATTTAAATAATTTTTATTAACACGTGGGAAGCTCTTGTGGCTGTGAAAGAGACTCTTCTGAGATCATAGTGCTCTGCCATGTACTAGCTAGGCGTGGTGATAATTGAATTTTAAGGCTACAAATAATACTAAAAGTTGTATTTTGACATTGAAGTTTTATGAGATAAAAGTGATTTTAATAATAATTTCATAACATATCTATGTAATGCCTTTCATTTCAACATGAAGATGCAGTTCCATATACTTTTTCCCCTCCCTTCCTCTGTGACAATGGTGACTAATGGACTTGATACCATTCTTTGCTCTCAGTTGTACAGCCACAGTTTTTAGGTCCATGGTGTAAGCGGGCCCTACAACAATCAACTGATCTGTGATGAGAATAGGTCCTTCTGTTGTGGGTTCTGCTTAACTGCTTATGGGCCACTGGGGCCAAATGCAAAGAGCTGAACGGTGAATTGATCCTCATTTTCAGCACAACTAAAGGGTCCAAGAATGTCTTAATTTAGCACTGCTGCTGAGAAAATCCTGAGGGAAGTCATGGTCTAAGAATACTGCACGCAGCCATTTCACTTCCTAATGTCTGAAATGTTCCCTGGATATAATAGAGATATGTTACAATTCACTTAAGTTTTAATGACTTAACTGGTTCAGAATCTGATATAAGACAGTTAAACTGAGAAGATTCAGAATCATTTGGGGAAGACGTGCTATTCTGTCACTCCCATGCTGTTAGTATGTGACATTAACATTAGCAGTAAACCTTAAGGTAAAGGGAGAATAATTACTGAGGGAAACTAAGAAGATGAAATAAGCCTCTAAGAGTTCAAAGTACAGAATTGCGCTAAGTGTTTTCTGGCACTGGACAAATCTGGAGAAATTTTTCAATGTTTATTCATCTTGAATATATGAAACTGAGCAAGATTTCTGGGCCTGAATTAGTTTTTAATTCAGTGGTACACAAAGATGTCTTTATTTTGGATTCACCAGCAGGATGATTGTAGGTTGGTTTGGGGTTCCTTTGGTGGGGATTGAGGAAGGTGAAGATGACCTTCTGAGCACAAAAACTGAAGTATTCGCATTTTAAAGTATTTGCAAGTTTTCATGACTACTTGATAAACAGTAGCGTTTTTAAGATTTTGTGTGCATATTTGATCAATGAGACCTCCTCTCTCCTTTAATAGTAGCTAAGAGTGGTTTTGGTTACATTTGTCACAATAGTGTCTAATAATATTGGTACTGCCATTCAGTGTGTCTCTCTTGTTCTGAAACAATGACTTTAGTTTTCCTTATTTAATTTGGGTTGCTCCTGTTGAATAGTGGTGGTGCATTCAGCGCTGCGCTAGAGAAAGACTCGGTCCTCAGCCCTGAAAATTTGCTGGCAAGCTTTAACCAAAAATCAGCAAGAAAGATTTACATGGTGGGTATGAACTCGTTTTAAGAATAACAGTGGAAACAGCTGACTACTTTTGAAAATCTGTCCACATCTTGGCAACGGGTGGTTGAAGATCTCTATCCACCTATCTTTACTTCTCCTACTTCATCCCTCCTCTTTCCCATACCAGTAACCCTAAATACTGATCAGAAGGTAATGAAATATATTGCTGTAATAAAGTATTCTGCTCTCGTGCTCTGCCCAGAAAGCTGTGCAAAAAGCTGGACATTTTTGTGTCCAGGTTATGTGATGGTTTATAAAAGTGCACTTGTTTTCCTATGTTCTACATTACAGAAGATGAATATTTAAGAGAGAAAAGAACTTTCAAAATTCTTCATCAAAAATAATCTGGCATTGCAACAGTATTTAAATACTAACTTGTCTGCACCTTGAGTTATTCTTGATAATTCTATACGTGAATACATATCTGAAACAAGACTGCCTACTGTCTGTTTATCTTAATCCAATGGTGTCAGGTATTCTTATTCTAGCATCAAAATGTCTACATATGGAGTTAAATGAGATAGTCAGTTAGGATAATTCCATGGGTAGACTAGTTTTATTATAAGTGAAACTGTTCCATCTGCTCAACACCCAGATAATCAGAAAGAAACTGATAAGACAAATTGCTAAGTGACTCAGGCCAAAGGTACTGCTTAATGCTGTAATTGGATACGTTTGTAGTAGTATGAGCTGGTTTCTCCCCTGACGCAACCAGCTGAACAGTCTCCCTTTTGCCAGCTACTTCCTGAGTAGGAGCTGATTTATGCGGAGTCATCCTTTTCCTGTCTGTCTGTATTAGCAAGTCTAGCGTGCGTGTCTTTGGGAAATGTAGCCCCACTTGTGACTTTCCTCTGCAAAAGGATTCTCAAATGCAAAATACCCTAGTTTCATTTTTCAAGAAATACTAGCAGCTGCTGGTGGGTGTAAATACAAAAAAAAAGTGACACATACACAGAAGAAAAAGTTCATTATTTCCATCAAAAGTCCTGCCAGAGATCTTATCACTATTGAAAAAATAGCCTGTGCTGCCAGAACTTATTACATACCATCTCACTTGAATTGGTGTAATAATGCTACTTTATTTTACTTTATAAAGACTGTGTTCAATGGCAAGTTTATATCCCACTCGTAGATGTGATGTTTATAGTCAAAATATGCATAATTGTCAAAGTTCAGGTCTATTTCGATGTTCTTTATTAGTTATCAACCCCCTTTTATTTGCCACAGTAGCCGTTTACATAACAGGTGATGAAGATTAGGATTTTAGGTAAGCATACGAAACAAAGAGAGAGCCCTTAGCACAGCAGTCAAGTTGTGTGTAGGTGTAGTGAAACAGCTTTTGGAACCATAAATGTAATCTTGATAGCACTGGCATGGAAACGGTGCTATTGTGCGTTAATGAAAATGGTATAATCAGCATGAAGTGAAACTGGTGACTAATTAAAAAAATAAACTGTCTGCAGCAAAAGTGCTTTTGTAGAAAAATGCATTTTCTTCATTGACCCATGGCATTATATCACATTGCAGTATTAACTCTGCTGGCAGTAGCGTTCAGATACAGCAAAAAGTTATAATTTTGAGAGTTTTCACTCTTTGTTTAATTCCTCTGTCTCCTGACCAGGAGCAAAGAGCTTCGCCTGACAGAGTCTTCTGTCAAATGGCAGCAAGGAATGAACACTTTCAACTGTGATCTTACCATGTTTCGTAAGTGAGATGGGAGATTTCCAGAAGTCCTAAAGAAGCAGAAAGTGATGTTTGCAGGTCACCAGGTTGTGGTCTTTTCTTCCATGTGAGGAATCACTGTAACAGTCTACCTTTGGTCTCAGACTGGTGGTGTAAAATTGTGGTTGTAAGTATTGGTAGTTACTAAGGTCTGGGGATTATTTCCCTAACTAATAATGAGAGAAACACATTCTCATTTTAAAAAATGAGAGTACATCGATGGAAGAAGGAAATCTCCTAGATAAAGCCAGAGTCGTATTCCATTCCTTTTCCATTGCCTGTAATTCCTATGAACATTACAGAGCGATAGGTGAATCCAACAAACCAGTGAGTCCGTACCCATTATGTAGGTATTGTGGAACTGGTGTGAGCAAGGGGCCTGTAGATGGTGAAGCAAGTGGATCTGTTTCTCCTGTGTACCAGAACAAGAGAAATAAAAATACTTATTCCATTCATTAACAAGAAAAAGTGATTTAAACATAGTGAAAACACATAAAATGTTTTAATTTTTAGGGGGTTTTATAGTTTTCAATGGGCAGCATGGAATTTCACCCTAGAATGTCATTTAATCAAAATATATATCTGTTGAACAGTGTTTTGTGGTACATTTTGACTAACCCTAATAGCAAGTAAGAAATTAATAGCTGCTAGTGCTTGCTTTCTTCTAGTTCAAATTATCATGACACGTCTGACAAGGTAAACTCTTTCCATTTCCTGACATTTTCTCTTACTACACTTTAAAAACAGTGTGGACAATATATCTGCTTCTGGATTCAGATGGAGCACCTGATGACTTTATCATCCCCGGCTGAAAATTTCTACATCCATAATTTGCCCTGCATCACAAGCTGTATGACAGCTCCCTAGGCCAGTTCAGTGCAGAGCGAGCCAGGTTAGCCCAAATGCCCTTTGTCAGTTAAAGCTGAGAGAGCTAACCTTGCACTGAACTACAAGGAGGTTGTCCACAGCTTCCTTTTTTTGCTAGCTTTCTTGTAGCCTCTAGTGTAGATTCAGTTGTAAGAGGAATGGAGGAAGCTGAGTCTTCAATCATGGGAGGTGTTTGCAAAGTGAATATATTTAAACCCAAAGTCTCCTTTTTTGCCACTTGATACTACGTGCAGTGAACATTTACATTGGCTACAAAGGGGAGATGCCAAGTTAGGAACATTGGTTGCAACAAACCAAGTTGAGTTATGGAAAAACTTCACTTATTCAACCTCCAGGGACATTTGTATAAATTCACATCTTACCTGACAGATCAATAAGGATTAGCTGACTCTTTGTTCTCTGTCCTGTGTTACCATATTTTATCCTTTAGGCTCCTGAGCCAAATTGGTTAATACTGAAGGAGACTTAAAATAGCATTTCTCTGATGGCAGTGGCTGTAGAAGACAAGCTGCAGTGTGTGTCTCTAGGTTTAACAAAGATCGCACAGCAATCAGTGAACAATCAAAGCTTTAAAACCAAATAAACTTACAGAGTAACCATCAAGGTCTTTTGCCTGCTTTTGTTTTTATATTCGTGGTAGGAGTTGCGCAAGAGAAGGTTGCCACACAAGCATGTTTTGCTCTCAGTCCGAATCTATCCCCACATGATTTTTTTCAGGAACAATGATGTTGCTAGACTTGCAGAAGCTCACAAAAAATGCACCCATTTTTAGGCACTTGGTACAAACTCATAAAACATTTACAGTATGGCCCTTCAGGAAGCTGAGCATCTCTAGGTCTTAGGAAGACAGGCAAGCCACAGATCCCTTAGCCTCACCCTGACTGAGTCCTTAAGACTGCAAGGGAAAAGAAATTAGACAAGAGGAACTGCCTGCTCAGTTGAGCTTTATTTTGTAGTATACAGGCAGACTGCAAGGTCAGCAAATCTCTGCAAGCTATGTGGCCATATGGGCAATAGCAGTTTATAAAACAACTGGGGCAGATTTGGCAGCCTTGATGATGACCACATGGCAGGTCAGTGAAAATGGTTTCAATGCCAGTTGTATAATTTCACTCTTCAGTCATCTGAGAAGACTATGTAAGACAAGATTTTAGAAAGGATGGTGTCATTTCAGCTCTGGAACTTATGCTATTCTTTATATAGTATATAAACTTCCAATGTAACCAGCAGAGTTCTTTTGCTATGCCTTAGCTAATTGAAAACATTTGAGTTTAAATATTGATTGTTATTCTTTACATGTGTGTAGCCTTGTATTTGAGTATTGTGAAGTAATTTAGGGGTAAACATATCAACAAAGGAGATAAGGGTTTTTTTGATAGAGAAGACTAAGACCCGTGATAGGCTCAGACTGACATAAGTTATTTGCAGCCTCAACAGCCTCCAAATCTCTTAAAGTCCTCTACTTTAACAAAATGCCATGTTTTCTGATTGTTTTAAAGGGCTGCTGCTTATAGCTTGCTTACACTTAGGTTGTTTCTGACTGGTCAAGGTTGGAGGGATCATTGTGGCTGACCACTGATTGTGTCACCAGCCTAAGTACTCTTTCAGGCCTTCAGCTGCTGGGCCAGATTAATGTGAATGTGGGAGCAAACTGACTCTTGCAACACCTGGCCTCTGCAGATAACCCCACCCAGCTTGACTTCGGGCCAAGTCACGGCACAAACAACCTCTGTTGTATTGACAGATGACCTCATGAGAATGAACAGATAAGACAAAATGATGTTGATACTACTTGATCTATAAGCCATGTTTGATATTGTCAGCCAGGGCAGTCAGGAATGCTGATGTGACCACAAGCCCTTGGAGAATTTGTTTGAAGGCTGGCTATCATCACGCGCCGTCAGGACACTGACTGCTCCCTTAGGGCTTCATCCCCAGGCCAGCTCTTGGCAGGCAGACTCCTTGCCCCACCGTGGAAACCCGCCGCTCCGAGTCTTCTGTAGGCCTTTCTGCATACCACAGTCCATAACTGCAACAATAAATATAAAATATTATCACTCACTGAATGTAGATGTATTTATATTTCTGTATACTTTATTTTGTTATAAGTAGTTCCAGTAAGAAGATACCACAGGAATATCAATGGCAGTAGTCCCATCATGTGAGAAAAATATACTGGAAAGATCAGACTAAAAATTAATTCAAATGTTAATTGATTCTGTTTGTAATCCATCACTTAACAAGGGTGAGGGACCTGCAGTAGGCTCATAGAGACAGATCCCATGGTTTTTCATCAAGTGCATTGTGAATTACCTGAGAATCATGTCTGAAAGAAAGTAGAGTAACGAGGTATCAGGAGCTGATCCATAGTAAATGGGGAAAAGACACAAGTTACGTTATTTACAGGGAGCACATTCCCCAGGACAGAATTGAATTCTACTTGTTTGTCCCACTTGCAAACAGCAAACAAGATACCTGGTTCTAGAATCTATTCTAATTAATCTTACTAATGCTTCTGTTCATTTTGGCTAGTTCTCCATTGCTCGAGAAGAGGTGAACTTTGAGGATCTCTTAGTATCAATGAAACAGATGTAGCATTTTAACCCTGTAAGCAAAACAAAATGTCAAGATGGTCAGAGAGTTTCAGTTTTCAGCTATACTTCAGGGTTTTTTTGCTTGGTTTCACCCTACTAGTGAAGCCTGCAGGCTACTTCACCCTGTGACCAGATTCTTTTTCTGTAATGGTAAACTAAAAATTAAAACTAGATACACCATTAAAGGTGGCATCCAAGGCGCAGATGTTTGACAGTTATCCAATTTATCAAAATCACTTGAAATTCCAATTCTGTTCTCCAGAGTGCTGACAACCAACTTGATAGCATCGGCAAATTTTGCATTTGGACTGCAGGTGTTCAAAGCATTAATATAAATAGAAAAAGCATTACAAATCTTTTGATATGTCTTCCAGTTCTATGGCACACTATTGATAAATACTGTGAATGCAATACAGTAATATATCACAATATTTTTCTTACTAGAAATAGGGGGTGTGGGAAAAGCTTTTCTACAGTCAAAAATACATCAGATCCACTGGCTCCCACTTTTAATAGGTGGCCACTTATTTGGACAAAAATGGAAACTGTGTAGTACACCGTGGTGTGGTTTGGTCATATCTATGTCTGGATTCACATAAGAAGTTAACAGGTTATTATCTTCTAGATGCTTTCACAGGCTGTTTAATGAAGCGTTGTATTCAGCCAGGTATGCTGACACTGAGGTGACTGACTAATGCAAATAAGTATGTAAGAGTCGGTTTTGATTTCATCGTTAACTAGTGCCTCGGTAGCTGTCTTTGTACAGTAAACAACATATTTCATAGTTTACATCAGATTGAATCCTTCTGCAAATATAAGCAAATACATTCATGAGAACAGGAAAGTAAACTCTCTGGGAATTTCATGGCTGCACTGACAAATCAATTAAAAACAGTCTTTTATTGTTGATTTTTTTAAACTAAACCATCCAGCACTGTAGTGCATAGCACCTAAAGCAAGTACAGTTTGGGGTCTGCACAGCCTGAAGACGTGTTTGGAGGAGGGTTCGGGATCTCACGATTGCTGGGATATGGAAGGAACATGCCAGTCCTCTGCGTCATGAACCCATTCTGCACTGTCATTGCTTAAAATAATGATTTTAAAGCTCCTGTTAGTCTTCCTGATTAAAGTCTCTCATACGAAAAGACTTCCCTCACCCAGGAAGGACTGCTGTGGCAGGCTGTCAAAGAAGGGGTTAAAAAACAAAATTCCCATTTAGTTTCGCTCCTGGTTAACTGGAAGCAGAAGCATCTGAGATCGTTATTCCGCGTGTGACTGGTCCGGGCATTTCCCTCCGGCCAGGGTGAGGCGCCGGCCTCTGGCGAAGGGGCTGACCCGGCTGTCCCTGGCACGGCTCACCCAGCTGGCTGGCTTGGTAAGGCTTGACAGCAGGAGGACAAAGGCTTTCAGGGAGTGCAGTTACCGGTGTTTAGCAAGCGTGAGTCGTATTTGCTCTCTGTCTGCCAGATTCATACCTGGTGCGAGCACAGAAATGTCAGTACCTGGGTGCTGCAGTCAGCCTATAAATACCACCCAGAAAACATGAGTCATGCCTCCTGTGTAGGACTGAAAGCCGTGTCTGGGACTCCAGGGAGTGGAGGGAAGGGGAAAGCACGTAATACCTGGGACATTTTATAAGGTGTGGTGCTTGACTCAGGCCAGCTACAGACAAATCTTATGATTTTCCTGACCAATAAACAGAATTAACCAGTAACAACAACAACAAAACCCCACGACTTAAACAGCACAAAGTGGCTGTCTGCCATACCGTGTAAGATCACTGAGCACCAAACCTAACATCCTGTCTCGGGAGGAGGATACAGCTTGGAGCTGTAGGGGTTGGGAACCACCACAGCAATGCAGTTAGCTGCTTCTGCAGTAACAAACATGGTGAGAATATCTCAGCACACTGATAAACGTGCCCCGTGGCTTTGGATAGCCTTACATTTATATGGAGATCTGCCTTGGTTCTCAGCATGTAGTTATCAAGCTCAGTCATGAAAAGATTGACATCTATTAAAAAATTGATTGCATTTAAGCTAAGTCTGCTTACCACTAGCACTGATAAAAGAGATTACTAGACACTATTACAAAATCAGATCATCCTACAAGGGGCACTGTGCAGA
>NW_008824056.1:3359515-3376583 GCF_000699105.1 Pygoscelis adeliae
CATGGTGTGAGGAGAGGATGGGGTGCTTCCCCCTGCGCTGGGCCATACTGTGGTTAATACTGCAGTCACTGTTGCCTCCACACAGTCTGGTGCTCTCTTGAAGCAAGGACCTGGCTTTGCTTTCTAGCTGGTTTTATGGAGAATGGCAGAAGTTGGGGCAATTTCCTTGCATCTTCTTTGTCACTCACATGTCTGTAGAGAGAAGGCACCACCAGGGAAGACAAAAGTGGGTTTGCTATTTTAGTGACAAACATCACTGATCTGAATGATTAAAAAAATGCTATCCAAATGACAAATTTGTTAAAAGCTAATTCTCTTCTTTTATATGTAACACAGACGTTTATTCCCATCATCAGTAGAAACCTTATAGAAGCGATAATTATATGTAATTAACTTTTCTCTCTCTTTTTTTTTAACCAAATACCTAAAACCCTGTGATCTCAGAAAAACAAGCTGTGCTAGAAGGGGAGAGCTGAATGTGGAATCAAAGTCATAGTCTATTCTTGCTGATGAATGTGCTCTACAGAAAATACACCCTGAGTTTTGCTTCACTTGAAAAAGAGCAGAGGCTCCGACAAGAATATCCAGGATATCATTAACTTTACTGTTATATAGTGAATATAACTGTATGGGCTATTTCATAGTCATAGTTACAATACATGAGGCACTTGAAAAGTCACACGGTTAAATTTACTGGAGCTGTAAATAGCATTACCAGTGAGTGTGCTCTTCTATTCCATGTAAGAGAAGGACTGAGGCTCCAGTGCCAGGGGACTTGTCTGAAGGTAACATTGACTCATGTAAGACATTTTAAAAGAGAAGTAGGATTATGGCTGTAAAAATTAGGTAACGCTCTCCAATTCCTCATCTTCTGATTGCTATAGGGACAAAGGTCATTTAAATTCTTAATGGTATGGGCTCTACTTAGGCTGTACTAGTAAGGGAATATTTTAAGGGAATTGACAATAGTTCCCGGAGAGAGAAAAGCTACATGCTCTGCCTGGCCCGGCCAGGGGACAGGTGCTGGGGCTGTGAAGTTGCCTCTGGATCCAAATGTTTTTTTCACTGATGTGACAATAAAAGCTGTACAAAGAAACAGATAAAAATAAATGCTGCATTTTCAATGCAGTTGTTTTTGTGAGCAAAATTAAAGACGACACAAAGATGAAGAGTGAAAGTTTGCAATACTGGTGATGCTTAGCTTCATGGGTGAAAACAAATGTATGTCTGTCTGATCCTTTGAGTTGTGAGATCTGCTAAGATTTCAGTTACAGAGATCAAATAAATGCTTATTATAATGGTATTCCTAAGCCATGGGATAGATAATATGGCTAAAGCCCTACTATCATTTACGCAGTACATTTACAACATTATATAAACCTTGTCTTGTCTTAGGATAGCCATTGTCTTCACATTTCCCTGTCTCATCATGTGTCCATCCTCACTCTGTTAAGTCCAGTTTAGACCGTGGGGTTCTCAGGACAGAAGTGTGCTTTTGCAAATGCTTATGTCTGTATGCAGGTGTGTGCACACATACGTACCATACCCACCTACAGCGTTGTATGCAGCAGACTGCAGAACTCTTGGTGCTTCTTTTGCAGTATATTGAATGCAAGGTGCTCAAAGTCCTGGGGATTCATGACGGGGCCGCTTGCTACCTGCAGTGTATCACCTGTTCTGCTCTGAGAAGCTGCTGCCCCTGTTTTCAGTACAGACTGGGCTGTGAGCGGCACCGGTCAGAAGCATCTACTGCTGCTGCCAGAGGAAGGGAAAGGGCAACCTCTAGCAAGGGCTCCAGTAGGCAGTCACAGACAGCAGCCTTTTAAATCGCCCTGGTGTGAGTTGTTAGAGCTCCCATGGAGGCAAGAGGCTCTTAAAGTTTCATTTAGAAAAGATTATCTATCGCTCTACAGCTAAATGCCCAGTGTATATCTTTTTCACTGCGAAGGAATTCATGTTGTATTTCTAAGTCCTGTCTATATTAAAGAGTCAACTGCAGTGACCCTCAGTTAATAGTATACAGAACCTTCACCTGAAGAGGAGTTTCACTTGATTTAACTTACCCTTGTAAGCCTCGGAGCCCACAAGCAGCTGATACTTTGCTGATTTGCCTGTTAGTCAGGATGTAGCCGTGGCATAAACAATATGGTCATTACCTGGGGATTGCAGATAGTAGTTTGGGGATGAAGACGGTTTCTCGAGACTTCTCCTTTGCACGTCCTGAAAAATGAAAGAATAGATTGTGAAAAAGGAGTAAAAGTCATCTGGAACATTAGAAAAAAACCCAATAAACTGTAGTGTTATCTCTTTATTTTAGAGGTACCATGAGTCCACGAATAGACAGGCTGTGTTCTTACTGCAGTCATTTTTAAAATAACATATTGGTAGCAAAAGTAAAATTTCAAAGTAAAGTTTAGTGTAGATAAAGACCAAACCACCGTTCCTACTCTTACTTACCGTATGTAAAAAGCCATTGAATGTTACAGCGATGCCAATAACTGAACTCATAGTACAATGAAATTCTGTAAATAGTATTTAAGCATTGACAGTATTTAAACATTTAACACACTGAGCCTTGTGTAAGTACTTTTTCAGCATTAGGAAATCTATTGCTTAATTAATGTTTTATGGCAGTTTGCATATGTAAAGCACTATATAAATGCCGAGTATGATTCAGTTGTCAGTATCTGAACATAAATTACGTTTCACACAGGGTTTAGGATAAGAAATTCCATAACATTTGGCAAAATGGCTTATGCATTCCCAGTAATTTTACATAAAATCTATTCATAGTGTCCATTGACTTGGAAACAATATATGTGATTCTTTTAGTTGAACTACTTAATTCAGCAGATAACCACTGCTGCTTCATAGTTCATAGATGAGAATTTAAGAGAGCAGCTGAGGCATACATTTGAATTTGATTAATGACAAAGGAACCGTTTCAGAGGACAGAGGACACACTGTCCACTTAGCTCGCAGTACAAAACAAAAAGTCAAACTGACCACTTTCAGTTGAATAGTAAAACGAGAGCTAGTCCTGCCCTGCCCTGAGCGCAGCCAGTGTTGTACAGAGTGAAGGCACAGGGAGGTGTGATAGATACATCAGTGCTTGCGTGGTCCTACCAAATTCAAACTGCTGATAGTAATTTTTTCTGACCTTCAGTCAAAGTGAGACAGTGCTTATAGCTTCTGGTTTTGTTTTTCTTTCCTACTTTTGATGATATCAGAGTTGTTAGGGCCTAATACTGCGCTCTTTGTGCATGCAAAATAAAAGCAGATAAATGGCTGAGACTAGCAAGAAGCAAGTTTGCACAGTGCTGTGTAACGTACTTGAATGAGCTCTAAGCAGGCTTGAGTTTGGAGGGAATATTGTCACGGCAGTGTAACGCCTCTGTGCAGGACACGTCAAGCCGGGTATTGTGGCCACCGAAGCGCTGTGCGGCTCCCGGCGCTCGCTCGGCTGGGACGAGCTGGGGTGTCTGTGAACAGCTCTGCCTTATGCTGCCCTTTCCTACAGAAATATGTGGATATGCAGGGAAGTACTACTGTCAGCACCAACAGCACAGAAAGGACAGCAGCCTGAATAGAGCTGGAAATTCAGCCACCAAACAAAAACACCTGCAAAATGCCTGTGAAGGGAAGAGACAGGAAAACTGCCACGAAGGGCCATTATGGAATACAGCATTAGCACAGCAATTACCAATGAAAAACAGTTGATTGTGATAAAATAATTGCTTAATAGCTTCTAAAACTGATTCATCCAGAAATTTCTAACAGCAGAAAATTTCTTTCCGCTGTTATTTTATGAAATGGTGTTAGTATTCACTCAAATAACGAAATACTTCTTTAAATTGCCCTTTTTTCTCTGTACTGAGTATCTCAAGAGAC
This sequence comes from Pygoscelis adeliae, assembly GCF_000699105.1. NCBI lineage: Eukaryota > Metazoa > Chordata > Aves > Sphenisciformes > Spheniscidae > Pygoscelis > Pygoscelis adeliae. The sequence continues at coordinate 3,363,407 of NW_008824056.1, forward strand.
TCGGTTGCAATGCTCTGGGATGTTTGTTCATCAGAAGATGGCAGTTTGAGCTCAAGGAGGAAATTATTGCAATACACAGAGTAACAGAATGAGCTCTCCTCGTCCATTGTTTTGGACAAAATCCATTAAACTTCACTCAGAGAGCTGTAAAACTAGACCCAAGAACTGCTGATACTAGTTATTTCCTGAAGAATGTATTTTCTCTTTTGCTTTCCTGTTTTATGCTTCTTTGGGGCAGATCCCTTAAAGACCTTAAAGATCATCTAGTTCCAACCCCCCTGCCATGGGCAGGGACACCTTCAACTAGACCAGGTTGCTCAAAGCCCCATCAAGGCCAGATTGGATTCCAACCCAAACCATTCTGTGATTCTGTGATCCCCTGTAGATCCCCCAAAGCTATGAGGAAGTCCGGTCAGATACCACTGCTTCCAGGGATTTTGAACAGTTGAGTGAAACCCTAAATCTCGGCACCAATTTGGCTGGAGAGAATTCAAAGTTAGGACCCAGTCTAGTGGAGGACCAACAACTTAAGCTGTTTATGCTTTTCTTACATCTTCAGTTTGCGCAAGAGAGTTCTGAGGCTTGTAAGACTTCTTTCCACTATCAGTACATCTGCAGAGATAATGAGAGTGTATTACAAACACACTATGTCTTTCCTGTATGTTTTTATTAAATACAAAATACTTTAGAAGCTCCTGGTGGAGCTGAATGACTCACGGGATTGGTAATGGGATTAGATCATTGGTTCAAGACTAGTTCAGGACCGATATCCTGTAATCTGATACATGGGGCTAAACCCTGTTTATGTCAGTGGGCTTCGGTGGAGAGATCCTGGCTTGCTTCTGCAGATCTTGATGCAGGGGGTAGAAGAACACAGGCTAATAAGCATTGGTATTTAATCATTGGGTTTGCTCATGTTCTCGTTTCTGTTCTCAGTTCATGTTCTCATTGATGGGTCACATCATTAAATAAACAACCTTTTAAGTAAGTGCACGGAGGAGAAGGAGAGCTTTTTTGCTCCTGCAGTGCCTCTAGCCCAGTAGGAGCCCCGCAGGGATTCCTGCTCTGGCCAGCAGTGTCTGGAGCTACTGAAACCTGCTCTTTAGACATGGAGGAGGGGACGCATCTCTGCTGAACGGTGAATTGTCAGACCATGCAGGAGGGTCCTACGTCTGCTCTGCCTTGCAAATCAGCCTGAGTCATGCTGATTTGTGATTAAATGCCTCTAATTTGGATCAGACTTCCAAATTTTATCCATCCACAGTCTAGATATGAGACCTGTGCCATGCTTGAACTGTGGTTTTGTAGAGCTTGTCAATACTATTCTTTAATTCTAACCTAGGAATATCTTCAACATGTTAAGAGATTTTGATGTCTTCTGTCTCTAAACGGTAGGTATAGTCATTCTCTTTCATTTTCTAATAAGATTTTTATTACTTTTCATATGGAAGGATAGCATCTTTTTCTTCTCATTAGTGCAAGAAAGCCTTGCTATGGCCAAGAGGGAAGGCTTTCCAATTGCCCGAAGCTCATAAATTTTAGAAGATAAAAGTTCACATCTGCATTGGCCAGGATAAAGATATTCTAATTGTAATTTGTAAGAACATTGCTGTTGTCACCATTTCTTTCTTTTGAAGAGCTTATGGAAGGAGAATGTAAAACATGGGCCTTCACAGTTTGTCACCACTTTCATGTCATCTTTGGAAATATCAGGAGTCCTTACTTTATTTTCCTGTCCAGCACATAACCACCAATATGTCCATATTCTTTCTGCTCTGGCATTATTTTTTCCCCGTCATACATATTTTAAGACACCCTAAGGATTTTAAAAATATTCTAGCTTATTTTAATATTAGCGTCTATGACCCAGAGTAGTTACAGAATGCCATCTCCCCAGTATGGGAGAGGGACAGCGCTCAGTCTACTTCTAGACACAGCCTTGGATGGGGGCAAAATTCCTGACCCACAAGCTGCCTTCTCTTCCTGTGCCAGCTACAAGAGTTGTTTGGATTTTAAGAGGCTACAGAAGGAGCTGAACACTGGAGAATTAAATTGTGTTTATCTTCAGTTAGTTATTTCATGAGATTTCTGAAATCTCCTAAAGCTGCCAGGAAGTGGTCTTTGGGGTGGAAAGGAAGGAGGCAAAGAGGAATGAAGCATCGTTGTTTCTGCCATCACAGGAACAATCCTAGGAACGACTGAGTTTAAGGAAGTTATATATATGTGCATATATATGTATATAAAATATATACCAGGGTATTATATATTTACATATACAAATATTAAATAGATATTTAAATATATAAGTGTATTATAGATTATATATTTGTATATTTAATATATATTATATATACTTCTATATTTAATAGAATATATATATTCCATATTAAAAGTACATACAAAATTCTGTATTCTCTATGTCTTTTGCTATTCTGTTTCTGGGAATTGCAGGCATCATTCTCATCTCCCCCATTCATCAGGACTGCTGTGACCTGAACACACCACCACAATTTCTGCCCACAGCCAGGTCTGTCTATCTTCTCCCACAAGTTCCCTTTTTCTTTCTTTCTTAGATCTTCTGTTCCTGATAAAATTGTTATTCTGGTTTCCAGCTCTTCCTAAATGACTTGCAGAAGGCAGTGACAGGTTGCAATTTTAAATCCACTTAGCTATTTTTTTTGTGAATAATCCTGTTTGACAGGCTTTTCTCCCCTCCCTCCTTGTCATTAAGCACGGCTGCAGTTCAGGCTGAGCAAAGAGCAGGCTAATTGTTTTGGTTAGGGACACAAATGAGAGAGAGAGAGATATTTTCAGCTACTGTAGCCTGAGCAGAAACAACAGAAGTGGTGTCCAAAATCTAGCTGAAAACTAGTTTGGTTTGTTACATACCGTGAACATCTATTAATTAATTTTTGGTCTGACATTTGAATATTGCTTCACTACTGGTAAAACAGAATATGGATGCCTTTAAACTGTTTATGTTCAAGGCCCACCAATTAGAACAAATGCAGATAAAATCGCTTGCTCTGTGCAAAGTTGTAATTTTATTCATATAGTTCTTAACAATGATTTATCAAAGATTGTGAATATATTTTCTGTTAATGCTTATGTTAATGCTTTCCAATAGCATAAATTATGCAATCTAATAATCTTAAGTTATATTCCTTCCTAAAGTGACTAAAGACACTGAACTAAGACAAGGGGTTAGAAAATGCGCGCAGATCTCCATCCAACCTACCCTACCATAACCTGTGCAGTGCAGAGAGGCGAGGGGCGAAGCGCTGGCTCCAGGGCTCTGGCCACCCCTCTCCAGCTAGACTTGCTCAACACTTTGCTCAAGAGCAGAACTGGCCGAGCTATGCAAGTGTCCCCATTTATCTCACAAAAATGCTTTCTGCGGCTTAGTTAACAAGGCACATCGGAGACAAGCCAGGAGAGAGGGAGGAATGCACGGCAGAGAAGAAGCAGGAGGCAGGCAGCATGCTCAGCCCCCGTGCTGGCAGAGACCACGGCTGCACTGCTGCTGCCTTGTGACCCGGTGCCACTGTATGCCAAAATCAATGGCACGGGATTCGGGACAGGGAAACCTTCCCTGTCATGTGAGGTATACCAGGATGTTACTGGGCCAATGCAAGCATGGACTTACTAGGTATCTGTGTGGGCTGTGGATCCGATACAGATCTCTCTGCATTTCCACTGATGTTGTAGGCGGCTGTAGTATATAGTATAGTACATATGTAGTATATATAAAATATGTACACTGAATGGAAAGAAAAGGTGCCTAGATAAACCTTGTCTGTATGTGTGGAGCATTATTCTATATGTGCTTAGAGAGATGCATGCACTATATTAGTTAGCAACCATCCACCAAATCACTAACAGGCAGCAATGGAGGATGACCAAAGGAACTACAACCCACCCACAGCATGCCATCCATTGCTGGGGGAGAACTGAAGGATACATCTTTGCTAACTTGGTGAAGACGGACCCAAGCTTACTCTGCCTGTGCTCTAAGCTGGTAGGATACAGGCTGCATCCAATTGAGGAGCCAAATACTTGCATTAGAAGTGTTGCACCAAAACAATACACCTTTCTCAGCATGGCGCAAGCACAGCCACGTGGCTGTTCCACTTATTTACTGGAGCTAGCTCACGTCTAGCCATGGGCAATGTAAATATGAGTCTCTGGGTGCACAACTCTGCAGACGTGAATTTACACCTGGATTCATCCCTTTTACACACACTTATGGAAGATGCTTATGTTAGAAGCCAGGTTGCCAGAGTGCCTCACTACTCGACCAATGGAAAGAAAGAGCAAGCTTCAGGCAGAGGAAGCTTCGGCTAGATGAATGACATCTCAGACTGAATTGCTCCATGGAGGTGCCAAAAGTTAACAGGGATGAACCTAGGTATTTGTATTTGATAACATTATGGGAGCAAGCTATTTCAGTAAAACCTCACTTTTCCACTTGGAATTTGCACGTATATTCTTTTTTCGATGTTGATTCACAATAAAGCTGGGCTTCTCAAGGACAAAGCCAAGTCCACTAGTATACACGTACTCTTTCTTCCTCAGACTTTGATCTCTGTTTCTCTCTCTCTCTGCTTTTCACTTCTGTGGGCTGGGCAGGCCTTAAGGATACCGAGGTAAGTCTCTGGTCCAGCGGACATGCATCTTGCATGGGCTTGCACTGTCCAAAGTCTCTGAAAGTCCTGTTCACTCAGGTGTTTGAGGATGCTTTGGGGAGCAGTGGGCACAGAGGGATGTGAGACCAGTTGTTTGCAAAATTCAGATGCAGAACATGCTGGTGGAGGGGCAGCCTGACAAGGTGTTAATTACAACAGCCCCTTAGCTCAGCAGGTGCTCCCCTGCCCTATGACAGCTAATGTCTTCACTTGAGGGTTGAAGTATGGGGGTGTCTGTAGATCCTGGTCAAAGCAGAGTCCTGTTGTGCTGTTACTGTGCAAACACAGTGCTGTCTGATGGATTTCACTGAAGCCCATACGCAATCAGGCCTTGTGTGTCCATACATTGAGATGTATTTATTCTGCTTGGCCACACTCCAGTTTCAGTTATCTAGTAACAGCTGGTGGCTCTCAATCACCACATTTGTCCTGGGCATTTCTTGTCTCCTGGCTCAGTCTGTGGCCATGGGGAAGGGATGTCCTGCGGGATGCCCCCGCCCCGGGATGCTCTGTGGCACCCCGAGGGTCAGGACCACTCAGCACAGGCACACTTGCCCATGTTTCAGGGCACTTCACCGAAGTGCTTCAGGGAGCTTCATCAAAAGAGGTGGCAGGGATGGCCCTTGGAACTGCAGAGCTCTATGAACCCAAAAACATGTGTAAGGCAAGATAACACTGATGCAGTGGAGAACTGTTATTTGGGCTGTGACTTTTTTCTTGAAGTTTACTCCCTAGATTAAGCATGCATCCTTCAAAAGGCACTGCCAAGTACTTGTTATTTTTATTGCAGACAACCTCCATTGTGCCAATGTCCTTTACAAGCCAAATGATTTTAGTCTTTTCCACTTACTGTTTTTGACAGGAATTTTTAATAGGTTGGAATTAATACGATGAAAGCTGTGTATTAACAACTGTTAGCTTTAGCCTAGCTAAATGATCAATTGTATGTACTTGTGCTGTTGCATCCCTTCATGTTGAAGCAGTCTGGGAAAATTAATTTATTTTACTTCTTATTGATTAATTTAAAAGGTTTTTGCTTACCCTGTGCTTCTGGAAAAGATATAATCCTAGCTATATTGAAAAGATAATGGAATCTTTCAATTTGTAATGGACACATCTATTGCCATCATGTTTAAGGACTATTTGCCTCACATCCAATTGTCCAAGTAACCAACACACACAGCACATACACTCTGATATGTTTATTAGTCTGCAGGAGAGAGGGAAATAAAAAATAACCTCCTGTTGCCTTTTAATTGCTTATTTCCTGCTTAAGACAGCAAACGCCATTCTGCTGCTATGGGATAGATAAATGGGTGGGATGGTTTTTGCACTCCATTAAGAAGGCAGTGCTTTGATTAATTATTACAGAAGCAAACTGAAAAAATAATTATTAGGAAAATAAGCTAGAGGTAGTATTATTTTCTTAAGCAAGTAATAAATGCAGATTATTTCCTCCAAAGACATAAAGGTTCCAAAGTCACATAACATGGCACTAATTGATTTGATTCTTACGTGCTGCCTGCTGAGCAGATGGGTTTATACTTGTGCTTCAAACCAGAGGCTTGGTAACTAAGTGGATAAAAGCTCTGGCCCTTCACCTCAGGTGCAGCTTTGGTTTAACAGCGATGTGGAGCTTGTCTTTCCCAACAGTTCTCCTGACTCTTTATGTATAGAAGTTCATTCGTGGCTTGTTATTTACATTTCATCTGTACTTTCATCTGTACTAAATTCCCTTTAAAATTTTTGTTTCTCTACAGTTTTCTGGGGCTTTTTAAACACCTGAGATTTGATTAAGGGCAAAACATCAAATCTAGATTCTTTGTGAGATTTCAGCTCCAGGGTGGTGCAAATATCACATAGAAAAACTAGTGACGTGGCACAGCTGGGAGAGCAAAATCCTCTCCCTGGGGCAGACAAAGGCTGGGAGCAGTGGGAGGAGCAGTACCAGGGATCCCATCGGTACCTGAGCGCTGCTGTTGAAGATGTTGTGGTGGTGCTTGGGGAACCAGCACCCAGGAACGCCCAGCACTGCAAATTCATCTGCTGGGCATGGATCTGAGCATTTAACAGCTGGGTGAAGTGGCCAGGGGGTGTCTTCAGTGTGTGGTCCCCAAGTGATGGAGCCCCAGGTGCTGTATGAAAGCAGCAGAGCCCCACTGCTGCCCAGGGGTGGGCCAGGGATGCGACCCCACTTTGCCACCTGGGAGAAGAGCAGACATCAGTGTCTGTATCAGCAAGAAGAAACCTATCTGGAAATTTCCCTATCAAAGGTAAAACTCACCTTTGAACAACAAAGCCACACCTTCCAGGGGAGGGAATAGCAAAGAAACCCAATTTTCACTGACCTGCTACGTGTAGGTATCCGTGCGAAGCTGCAGCTGTAGAACTGCTGTGGTGCAAACTGTTCTCACAGAATGAAGGTCCTTGGCTCAATTCAGCTCCTTCTTTGCACCGAGGAGTGCGGCTGTCAGGAGGAGGCATTAGCAAGTGCTAGCAGAGCAGTACCAACCACCTTTTCTTACAACTCTAGCCATGTTTCACCTGGAGACAAATGAACATTTTTAGTTCTCCATGTGCTGTTTGTGGATTAAGTCACACAAAAAAATAAGCAAAGCTCTTAAAACTAATTAACAGTTACCATTTATAAAAGTTCTTTGAGTATTAATAAAAACTGCTGCCCCACTGATCTCGGTGTGCAGCATTTTCACATTATCAAGGCAGAGAATGAAGCGAGTGGGAGTCAGGCACAGGGACCTTAATCAGTCACTGCTGATTGAAACAGGGCTGAACATGGTCCTCGGCGCAGCGCTGGATCTCATGCTTAATAAATAATTGTGACAGATGTTGAGAAATCTGAAAGCTCATATTTTAATGTGGTGCTAAATTCATGTAGACATGTCTACAGAATAAAAAATGAGAGTGCACTGACTGAGCCAGTCTAAATGTACTGAAATTTCATCATTAAGTGGCTGTTTAAGCACCTTTGAGTTAATGCTTTTGGGATAAGAAGTCAGAGATGTGTGTGTTTGGTGCTTGTAGAGTCACTGGGACATGGTGTGGTTCCACAGGGAGCTGATGGGGTGATACAGCAAGAGGCCACAGGTACTGAGCTGCTCTGAGTCCCAGGGGGAGAAGACAGTGTTTGAAACACCTTCAGCCTAACTGAACTGCCTTTTGTCTTTTTTCTCTGCCATTATATTATCTGTGTGCCAAGCTTTGTGCTTAAACAAAGCTTATAGCTGATGGTATATAGGAAAAGCCAGACCCATCAGCTGTTTACAGGATAGGTTTTCTGTGATCGCTCATCCCAGCAGAAAACTCAGACTGAAATGACCCCTGGCCCTGCAAATAGCAGGTCTCTTCTGGTGGGAGTGCTCAGGAGAGAAGGGCAGGTTATTTATGTCACCTTCCCCAAGCAGCCATCGTGGTTAAAGCGGGGCACTGTCCCCAGCCAGCATCCCTCATCTCCCATGGAGAAGATAATTAGAAAAGCAATTATTTAAATTGTTTGGAGACCTTCCAGCTCAAATACCTACCTCCAGAGAAGAGTGAAGGTGAAGGAATGTTTCCAGAAAACAGACTTACACATTTCACATATCCAAGGGACGAAGAAGGGATTTGCCTGGTGACTGATGCTTGCGGAGCCTGGTTCATGTAAGCTGCATGAACTGGAATTAGTGGGGTTACTTTAACCTCAGCCTGCAAAGGGCTGGGTGACAATAAATTTCAGTCTTTGATTTGTGCATAGGAATAAGCCAGAAATATAGGTAAGGTCACAGACTGTACTTCATTTCATATTTCTAGCACTAGCACTGCAATCAGCACATGAGCAATCTACCCTTGAGAAGTGTTTGGTTTTGTGCTGTCTTGTCTTTGCATTTCTGGGATTGCTCAATCATGTGGAGCTAAATTTTATTTTACTGGAAAAAGACTCTCATTAACTTCAATGAATGGCTTACAAATCCAGCCCAGCTTTATTTTGGTTTTCTTGCACTGGGGCAACTTCTGTGCTGATCAGACCCTGTTCAGTCACAGATACTCAAGGGGCTGCACAGCAAGTCCATATACAGCTTGATGCAGTGATTTGAGCCGAAATCCAGTCAGTCTCTAGAGTGGGCAGCTGAGAGCCTGTGCAGAAGACAATTTAAAATTCCTTGCACTATCTTAATAAAAAAGTGTCAAAGTTCCTTGAAATCTTAAATAATCCTTTACCCCCATTGGACAGTCATGGGAATTTATGGTGGTTTCCTTTGTGTTTTCAGCCTTTTTCCTTCGGACCCAGGCTGGCACAGAACTAGGAAGGGGAAGGATTTCCAAGGTGGGTTGAAGAGCTGCTGTTTCTTGCCGTGGGGTGAGCCAGGTACGTCCATCCCTCCCAAAGGCCTTTTGGCTTGTTCTTCACAATGCCCTGGAAATGAGGATCACTCATGCAGTGTATTAATGGTATGAGAATACTTAATATCTTATAAACATTTTATTCAAATGTACGGGTCATTTTAGTGGTTTGTTAGTGTTAAACTAAGCTCCATATGTGTATTGTGTTTGAAGGTCTATTGCAAAGCCTCTGTGTTAACACTAATCCCTTCAGGATCCCTCCTTAGCAGAGGGGACTGCTGACAGCTCAGAACAAAGTTAAGCAAATTGCCCTTAACAGGGTTATCTAGCGAAGGTAGCAGGAAGGCCAAATGCAGGCTGAGGTTTTACATCTGTAAACAAAAGGGTCCCCCAGCCAGGAGGGTCTGAAGCTGGGAAGGTCCTGTCTGACACATGCAGCGGTAATTCCAGCCCTGCTTCCTCACAGGCTGGAACAATGGGAACATTGAGGCTCAACAACCCATTGGGAGGTTTCGAGCACCATTTGCTACTCTTGTTTACAGTCTTGTCTACTTTAAAATCAGTTCCCTTAGCCAAAAAAGGTGACAAAAAGAGTCAGATTAACAAACAGGATTAGTCTTCTGGTAGGGGTGTGTAAGCAGTTTGTAAAAAAAAGATGTTGAACATTCAAACTGGAGAACATCCAAAGAGGTGAGCCCACGTCTGTTTACCTTCATAAGCACTACATTTATAGGTATGTACTTGAAACTTTCCAACCACTAAGGCAAGATCACGGTTGAGAGTAGCCAAAGCTACGGGATGGACACAGTTGCAGATCACGGAGCTGGCGAGGGGATTTAGGAGAGGCTCCCCTTTCCCATCATGCAAGTGAACGCTCACATAAGGATGTGACACACACAGAGAGCTTTGTCTCATTCACACGAGCACTGCTGCCACTTTTCACACGTCTTGGTCTGTGCTATAAAAAACAGTGAGTTTGACAGGAATTGGTCATTTTGGCCCAGGTCCAACAATATCCCAACGATGAGGACAAAGCAAGAAGAATTCAAGGACTGGGTCAGTAGCTGGTGGAAAGTTTTGCAACTCCACTGGCTTCCACTGAGTTACCCCAAATTATAAATACTGAGTCCTGGGAGAGTTTTAAGCACTGGGGATTGTGGCCTAATGCCACCTTATTGGTATGTCTGCTGCTGTTTCATTTTTAACCCAATAACAGATAAGCATTTGGTCTCAGTTGTGGTGTGGGACCAAAATTTCTTCTGAAGTAAGTGAGCAACCACCAACTTTAAAAGCAACTCTTCTTCTTTATCACCCCCACACCAGGCAAGCCTATAACCCTGTGTTCGAACCCCTCGTGAACTGGAACCTCTCTCCTAACAGGTCTACCTGTTGGTCACAGCCACCAGGTACACAAATAAATGGTATATTTTTTACCTGAGCTGTTAGTTGGAGGATTTACGTAAGTATAGGAGAGAGGATTTTCAGCTGGTATGAGAGCACAGTTGGCTGCAGACTTTGCTGGAGGCGGGATGCAGCACTGCCCAGCTTCCTCACCCAGTGGCACAAATACTGTGTAACCACAAAACACAAATCCTGTAATAATTGTATATCCAGTGTTGAAGTTCAACATTCCACCTCGCTGCCTGCAGCTGTGTTCATATCATGTTTGCTGGCCCAGGGAGCACTGTGACCTGCACCCAGCTAAGCCCTGCGCACACTGTTAGCCAGCAGAGACCAGCTTGAAGCCAGGGCTGGAGAGGAAGGAAGAGCAATCCCTCTTCATCCTCCTTTTCCACACACATCAGTGCGAGCGACCAGCCAGGGGGTTTGCAAGCACTGCCCTCCAGGTATGACTCTCCCTCCCTGCTTCTCAAACCAATAAATATCTGCCAGACTGCTGCACTCATCAGTTTTAAACCTAACATTTGGAGTTGCTGTGTGTTAAGAGGGGGGTTTGTCATTTGAGTGGGAGTCAAGTTTGGCTAGGGTGTCGTGTACAGCGCAAACAGCCACAGAGAGCAGGAACCCCAAACAGTACAGGTCCTGGCCGCGTGGCCTCGGTGGAGCAGAGTGGGGGATGCTGTGTTGCTGAGCCCAGCACAGCCAGACCCCTTGAGCAGGGCCAGAGCAGCCTGCACATGGAGAAGGGCTCAGCTGAAGTCAGCACCAGCTGCCCACCCTCACCAGCTGGCACAGCCTTCTCTCCCTTTTCCCCCCTCAAAAGCACTGACATGTGCTCACACTTTGCTTTTCAGTGCAGCGGGAGCAGCTGCTGCCCCTTTCTGTGCTAGCCCGGAGATCAGAGCTGCCACCCGGGACGTGGGAGAACCCGATGAATACCTCTTTTCTACCCAAAGAGAAGCAAGGGTTCACATCCCCCTGAAGGAGCTGCCCAAGCAGGCAGGGGGCTGCGGGCAGGGCTGCGGGGCAGTGCCAGGGGGAGCGGGCTATGGCGTCCGGTGGTGCGGATGCGGGAGGGAGCAGGCCTGTCGCCGAGCAGGTCAGAAGCTCAGCCTTCCTCCTGTCCCCAGAGCACATGGAGAAGACGGATGTGCGCCGCTGGCATGGAGCGGCACGGCAAGCAGAGGGGACAGAGCAGCAACCTGGGAGCAGAGAGCAGCTGGAAGGACGGAGCGGCGGGTGCCATGGGGACGTGGTGGGAAGGCAGCAGTGGTGGCACAGCCTTGCTCAGCCGGCAGCTGCTCCGTCGAGGTGCAGGAGAGCCGGGGATCCCATGCTGCCTCCCGGCCTAGGGTCCAGCAACGTGAGGGCAGGCTCCAAACTGAAACACCTTGTGGCTTGGCTCTCCCTGGCTTCCCCAGGCTCACTGCGAGGCTGGTGGCATGGCTGGGGCTGGGCTCTACTTTCTCCTAATGCCTGGGAAAAGAAAATAGAGCTGGTGCTTCGCGGCTACTGCTGCGCTGACATTTCCAAACTCCTGGCCTGTGTGTGGCTACATGCACAGCCGGCTCCAGGCACAGCATCTGCTGAGTCTCTGCTCCTGTGGCAGTTCAAACTCAATAGCACCTTCTCCTCCGGGTCCCAAAATGCCTCAGTATGAAAAGCAACATGCTTGTGTTCATCTTGATGAGCAATAATTATAACTGCATGCTTCATCTCAAATTGTTTCTGTTTCCTACCCAAAAGCACCACAAAACTGCTGGAGAGAGGTGTTGGGCTAAAAATCACATGCGATATGACCTGTACCTTGTTTTCTCATACCCTTGCTGCATCACCCTTTCTCCCACACTCCTCTCCCTGGCCACTGGCCCCTGTGGAGCGGGGCAGAGTGGGACAGGCAGCGCAGCACTGGGCGGGATGGATGGATGCCGGCACAGAGCCCGGCTGCTGTGCTGCCCAGGATGGGCATCCTCAAAAGGCCAAAATGCTGCAAATGGCAACACATGAAGAAAAATACACTGCTTTTAACCACCAACCTGGGCACAAAGGAAACCTCATACCTACTGTTGTATGTAAAATATCTCCAAGGCAACAGTGCACAGCAGAAGAAGCTGCATTGTATTCAGTGATATCGGTTGAATGGACTCTCGATGATGTGGGTAACTGGCAGGATGCTCTCTGGCGGGTCAGCACTAACAGCCTACGTGTAGCCTGCTGAATATTTTCAGCACTGCAATGCTATGAGTGTATTTGTGTTTATTTTATACATCTCTGCCTTTCTCAAATTTAGGTTGGGTGTGGAATTGTTTTTAGATTCAGTTATATTTAAAAATGAAAACAACAAGACGCCACAAAACCAGCTGCTGCTCTTCATTCAGAGCTGGAATTTTGTGAATCAAAAATGAAGGTCCAGTTTTAAACAATATTCAATACTCTTTGAACTAAAGAGCTTAATCTGTTTAGTTTAACAGACAGATATTTACAGTAATTTGATTACAGCTTATGAACACCTATAAGGAGAAAAAAAGTGTGCTAGTTTTAGGTCTCTCTAGCCTAGTAGACAGACGTGTTTTAAGATCCAGTGACTGCAGGTTGAAGCTCTGTAATGGCAGAGTGGGGCAAATGTGAAGAGCCAGAATAACCACAGTTTGGAACAGTTTCCTGAAAACTAGAAGAAGCCTCCTACCCCTAGTGGGTTTTTTAAAACAAGATAGGTTTTTGCTAGATGAGGTGCTGCAGGCAGGGAGTGATGC
>NW_008824056.1:3376593-3395589 GCF_000699105.1 Pygoscelis adeliae
TGCTGCAATTTATAGTATGGAGAAGGTCATATTGGAAAATTACAGTGATTTCTTCTGGTTTTGGAGTCTTTGAATCTAGACCGTAAGTCTACAGCAAGTAGAGCCTGCAAAATGCAAACCAGAATACCTGAGCTATCATAGGAAAAATAAACTAAGTAATTATTGAAAATTACAGAACACAGTGTCATATGCTATTTGTTGTAGAGATAAGCCATTTAACAACCCGCATCCTGCATGGAGGCAGGTGGCTTGGATCAACGCTGCTCTGTCTTGTCAAGATGTAATGAATCACGTCCTTGGTCAGGGAGGTGTTTTACCATCACCGCAGAGAAAACACGTTTGAATCAGCAACAAATCCTCGAGGTACTGAGCAATCGGTCGAAAAGACTTCTCACATTGAAATCCAAGGAGGTGAAAAGGCTTCACAGATGCCCCCCAGACCTTCAGGGATGGTGCTGCAGCAGTTTTCCTGCAACCCAACCTGTCACAGCCTGAATCAGCGGCCCCTCCGCTCACCCCGGGTACCTGCTGGACCCGAGTGAACTGCAGGGACAGGAGAAGGACGATGGCCGGGCAAGGAGGCACTCTCTGAATGGCCCCATTCGCTTTGCATTTTCCCCAGCCGCACTGCCGCTTGTCCCGCCGCGCGAGGGGCCCCCACGCGTGCGTGTCCCCCCGCCCCCTCGCCTCTCCCTCGCCCCGCGGGTTCTCTCCATTTATTTTGGCTGGGAGGGAAAAACCAGACGCCGCTGGCGCCATCTGGTGCTGTCTGCGGGTTTTTACATTCTCCGGGGACCGTCCCGCCCGGCGGCGTGCGGGGGGAGCCCGGGGCTGGGGGGGGTGCCGCCGCTTCCCGCGTGGGGCCGGGGAGGAGGCGCGGTCCCGGCCAGGGCAGACACGGGGACGCACGGACGGTGCTACACGCGTTTTTTTTTTTTGGGGGGGGGGGCTCAGGGGGCCCTCCTTGGGTGCCGGGCGGAGGGTGCAGGGTGCCGGGGGAGCCTGGGCCTGCACCCACCGCAGCCGAAGGCAAACCCTCGCTGCCAGTAGCAGCAGCTGTGCTGGGCTGCTGGATCCCAGCCTGCAATGGCACAGTGCGGGCAACACCGCAGCAACGCCCACAGAAGCGCTTCTTACTCCTCAAAGACTTGCAGACAATGTAACTTCCCACCCTCATTTATACCTTTAGATACAGATTGCCTTGACTGCCTGCTTAGACCAAAGAAGAGAGAGCAAAGGTGACAATCCCCCATCAGCTGGAGATTTTGGCAAAGTGAATCCCAGGTCTGAACACACGTTACACGGGGGGAACTGTCCCACATGGGCTGGGAGCAGCTGGGTCTCTCCAAAGGCAAATGAGGAACTTCAAAAGTTTGGGGTTTTTTTTCCTAATACTATGAAGCCAATGACATTTAACTCTTTCATGCTGAAAATTTCATAATAAATGTCAGAAAGCTAGCAAGGGGAAGAACATTTTTTTGTGTCTTTTACACCCCTTCAATGCTACAATGAACAAAATTACTGCAAGACTCATTGACCTCAGTGGACTGTGGATGAAGTCACAAGCGAAACTTTGCACTGCTGATGGATCTGAGGCTGTGGGCACCGTGGCCTGCGCCCTTACCCAGAGGCAGCCCCTGCAGGGTTTTTCTGCCAGGGTTTCCTGGCTACACAGAGAGCAAAATGAAAACCAGCCCTCCCTGAGAAGAGCAGAGATCCTAGTGTCCATTTATTCTTGGCCCTGTGCTGCAACTGTCACCATGGTCTCAAGTAATGTGAATTGTCACAGTCAGTTCTGCATCGTTCCCTTTCCTTGCTGGCAGCGGACGTCTGACATGCTGCGGTCACCAGCCAGCCCTGGGATGTCACCCCCAGGGCTGGGAGGGAACAGAGCAAGAAAGTGGATAGAAGCCACATCCCCGGAGCAGCAGCTGAGCATTGCTGTGGTCATTGCCCCTCACAGGTACAAATGGCTGGCTGGGCACAGGTCACTTCCCACGGGCCACCCATCAGGTGGTGACAGTTTTAGGACTGGCGCGGACTTGGACTAAACGCGCAGACTGGCGCGTTTTAGGACTGTGACCTAGTCACAGCCCAGTCCTCTGCTTGCAGTTTTATTAATCAAGAATCGCCCGGAGGGAGTTTAGGATAAAGACACAGAAAATAAAATGTCTTTCATGTAAAAGGAAAACAAAAACCCAAGCACAGCCCCTTTACTTCCAGTCTGGTTTCTAATTAATTGCAGTGGTGTATGTCAGCTCATTTCATTGCAGTTTTTTCCAAGGGGGACTTTAGCTCGGCCTTCATGTATTTCCTAACGTCTTTTAGAAAATGTGTTCTTTAAGGCTTCTTAAATAAACCTGCACGCATGGGACCTGTAACGCAAGCTGCCTGCTGATATTTGCTGGAGAAACTTGGTGGGGGGAGGATGACATTTCAGCCCAAGAACAGACCAGATCACTCAGCTCCTCCCAGCGCAGCCTGGGCTTTCTGAAATATAAAGGTGCCCTGCGTGCACAGGCACCGGTCCCTGTCCAGCTCCCAGCCCCCTGCGTGGGGCCGTTGGCCGCGCTCTGGAGAGGGTGCTGGGAAGCAGGTTTTGGCTTTGGTGGTGGGAGACGGAGGGCTCTGCATGATTAGTGCTGAGGGAGTATGTTAATTGTCTGGCAAACACTCTGTAGAGGTGGATTAATTTGTGTGAGTGGCATGGCACAGCTGAGGCTCCCATGGGGGATCCAACGGGACCCGGCGTGGTGCCTGCCAGCTGCCTGGGCAGCCTCTCCTGGGGGAGTGGGGCCAGGGCGAGGGGCAGCAGAGCGCGCAGGGTGCAGGCAGGGCTGGGCAGGATGGGTCGGTTCCCATGGGGCATGCAGGGCCATAGGGACATGGCAGCCAGCGGGGTCAGTGCCACACAGCTGGCAGCACAACACCGAACCCCCAGACCTGGAACCAGGACCTGGGACCTCCTTGCAAATGCAAAGGGTCTTGTGGACCCGCCTGCACCAGCATCTCCCCATACGGCCCATGCGCTGCCCACATGGAGACAGTCATCCCTCCAGACCTGCTCCTGCACAGGGTACCAAGTGCATCTCCCCCATCACTGCTGCGCCGGCGTTGCCGGCTTACCGGTGAGCACTGCCCTTTCTGTCACATGACTTTCCAGGATGTGACAAGCAACAGTTTGGGTGTTCGGTGGTTTTTATCTCATCTTCTTCTACCCCACTGCACCACGTTTGCAGCTTTCTCAAAGCTCGGCCACATGCTGCTTTGCCATGGCTCTTCGCCAAATGTTACTCACCACACGGTAAAAGACATATATTTAGTCAGTGCAGAGACAATATCACCAACTTAAAAATAGGCATAAATGAACCTGCAGCTATTGCTAACATACCAGAGCGTACCAGATAGGCCGTGGCCGTGGGTCGCTGTGAGGCAGGACAGCGTTGGGTGCGTTACCCATCACCACAGACCGGTGCAACGCCAGCGCCAAAGCCACCTCTGCCCTCGCACATCTCAGCTTGCGCTGAGCCTTCCCAGGCACTGAGACTGTGTCTCTGCCCAGTGCTGGCCCTGAAGGGGTTCTGCATGGCAGGCCATTGCCGAAGGTAACCCCATCCTTCTGTGTCCTCCCTACCGCTCCTGCCTGGCTCCCTGAGCCCAGCCAAGCTGCTGTTGCTGGTGCTGCCTGAGCACCCTCTGGGAGCCTGCGCCGAGCAGTAACCATGGAGATGCCTGCGGCTCCCGGGTCGTTCTCCAGTGGATCTGCAGAGGAAGAGAAAGGCCGCTTTGCAGAAAAGCAAACTCTTATTTGCAATCGTCCCCTTCTTGTTGTTCATACATCTTGCTGAATATCCATGCTGGTGCATGGCTAACCCTGGGTCTGCAGCAACCCAGCTGCTCTGCCCAGCACAAACCTGATGGTGTCCAGCAGCCGAGCCGCAGAGCTGACACTCACCTCCCAGATGGGGACTGTTACCAGGCCTGTGCCGGTGACAAACTCACCTCTGCTGTGGCCCATCCTTCAGACCCCCTCACCCCCTCTGAGGCAGGTCTGCCCGGTCCCTGTCACTTGCAGCAGTTCCACAAGCAGCGAGCGGACATCAGCAGCGGGGGGGAACACAAGGTATCTTGGGGCTGCTCAGGGAGGGGAAACACCCAAGTCCAGCGAGAACTTGTTCATGGGCACTGCACATGTTTGTGGTTCCCATGAAGGGGGTGAATCTCTTAAAACAGGTTTCACAGCAATTACCTCTGTTTGGAGAGAGCTTTGTTAGGGGCTTTCAACATCCCTACCTGCGCTGCCCCCATTCAAAGGCACTTTAATGAGGTAGCTCGTCTTGGGGATTGTATCCAGCTCTCCAGTGCCACGATACCTAAACATGTGATATCTAACTACAGTGGATCTAGAAGGAGAATAAACAAGTATATGCTTTGCTAAACACAGCTAAAATCTGGGTCAGGAGGAGACCAGCTCCATATAACAGTGAAAGGTGTTGTCGTTCCCTGTCCGTCCTTTGGTGAAGAGATAACGCTTCCTTAAACTGCTCAACATCGTACCTGACCTGCTCCTGATATTTCTGTGAAGTACGAGAGTACAAGTGGCACTTGCAAAATACGTGTTGTTCTCACAAATCACACATTGCAAAGAGACAGATCAGCAAGCTGTGCAAGACATAGGCCCGTTACAAGAAACAAACCCATCTGATGTCAGTAGCCTGTGTGTGGTGGGCAGAGACACCCAGACACTTGCAGTACCTAAGAAGCTGGGATCCAACTAATGCATTACCATACCTAAAGGGAATAAAAAACCTTCAGTGCTAAACAATGCTTTCTAGCGTATTTCTAAATTGACCTGTGATACATTATTTAGGAGCTCACATTATAAGACCATCGTTCTTTTAGTGGGAGTAGGACACTGTTAAGCTCAAGAGGAGAAATACATCATCTTTCCAAAAATAAAACACTTCATGATTTTAATGCGACTTCTTGTTACTGACACATTTGAACAGACCGTAATGCCAAAGCACTCATCCTATAAACTGCTGGGGTTATCAGAAGACTGTTTCATTTACCCTGCTTCCATCCTAACATATTTGCTTTCGCATCCGGATCGCCATTTGCAGAGCATGCTGCTAGAGCTCTAATTTACATTTTACCAAAACATCACGACTCCTTTCTTAGCCTCTTTACACCCACCTTGTTTTGCTCCAGTCCCGAATTGCCGTGTTCAGTGTGTCTTGTGAGATGGCAGGGTTATGCTTTCACTATTCAAGGAATATATAAGCGCTTTTAATTTTGATGCTCCCCTGTCGCTCGGACACACCTTTTCTGTCCCTTCCCTTTCTGTTCAGCTTGCGTTATCCCCAACACAACCGAGGCTTTCTCCCCTCTGCTGCCGTGGAAGCTGGTGCCCACAGCACCTGCCGGGTCCCACTGCTCTCAGCCCCACAGGAAAGCCCTTCTCCTGGCACTCCCCCGTGCTGGGCTCTACCGACTCATGCAAGGAGAGCATCCTTCAGAAAGGGCGCAGCACTTCGGAGGTCTTGCACAGCAATGCTGTAATTAAAATGGGCATGGGGCAGTAAATGCCTTCTCAAACAAGAGAGAATACATCACTCTGCTTCCGTAGTGCTGGCGGAAAGTTCCCCATTTGGGAACGGCAGAGAAAGCCCTTGTCCTCTCTTCCTGAAACTGGGAATATTCACCTTGTGGCACTCAGCCCCTGGGGAATGTGACCTGGCCCTGGGGTGGCGATGGGGCATCTAAGCTCCAGGACTGCACTAACAGGGACATTTAATCTGAAACTTCCCTTTTTGGACATACCTTCATGTATGAAGACTTAGGAATCCTAGTTCTCAAAGGACAAAGGCTTTCACCACTAGCTTTCCATCCGCACCTTCAGGGTACAATCCCAGCTAACCATGTTTGACTTTTCCCATGTGCAGTTTTACTCTAGCACTATGGAAAATAAAAGTATCCCTTGGGAAACTGCTGGTGCCACATCCCAGGCTCCGCTCCATCCAGCTTCCTGCACAGCCCAGCACCCTATGGCAATTTCTCCTGTGGGTCCAATGAGCTGAAGATGGGACAGCATGGCCAGAGGGTCGGCACACTCCCTGCCAGGGGCCGGGGCAGGCGGGCGGGCAGGCACCATTCCCCTTAACCATATTTGAGGTGGTTGGTAACTGTCATCCAAGCTTCAGAGGGTCAGAGGTGGCAGGAGAAGGCTCAGTCCCTGGTACAGGTCTGCAAGCAGCGGGGAGTACTGCCCTGTTGGGATGTTGTGATGCACCTGGGCCTCAAGCATGTCTCCAAGTCACAGTATGCTGAAATAAATGGCAGGCTTGTGATAAAAGTGTAATTGGCAGAAAACAGCCACTTTCTGACTCTAAGCACAAAACAACTTTCTAAATCAACCGCAGTTTTTTCCCTCATTTACTTTGGAAAGCCTGCTGACTTCGGAATTGCTGCAGCCTGCTGTAAACAATGTCTGAAATGAGCGTGTGTCCCCTGCCCCAGCACGGCCGGACTCCAGCAGTGCATTGCAGCCGGACACAAACCACATTGGGCCCTGCCGGGGTGGTAGGGGAGGTTTTGCTCCTTTTGTTGGTCACAGTGTGCATAGCTTGATTTTCTTTTTTTTAAATTACAGGAAAGCCACTTTCTGCCCCCTGAGGCCAGCCTCCACGCAGGGTCCCCTCCGGACATGCTGGGGGCTGCATCCCGGGTCTCATCCTGCTTGGTGGTGTGGTGAGGTCGTCAGCAGCCTGTCCCCCCGTGCTTGCTCCTAGTGCCCGGAGAGGCTGCATGAAGCTGAGCTTAAATGGGATCAGCCTCGGACAGCCAAACCGGTGGAGCATAAAAGTAGTTTAAAGTTTTGTTTTTCCCCCACGTGCTCCTTCTTCAGGTGCTGGAAGGGGAGGATGGAGCCCGGGCTGCAGGCAGGGCAGGCAGGGCAGGCAGCAGGGGTCACCATGCCCCTGTGCCGCAGGCCCTGGCTATGGCTGCATGGGCAGTAGGCAGGCGGCAGATCCAGCCCACACCGTTGGCGAGGCTCGGCATGGCCGAGTGCGGCTCTGGCACAGAAGCCCGAGACCCGGCTGGCAGCAGCCTGGCAGGAGGGGGCTGAGGCTGCCACAGCGCGGGGGCTGAACAGGAGCCAGAAATGCGGTGTTATTGCAAGAAAAGCAGCCGTGGGAGTGTGGTATCCCTCGGATAACATTTTTCCCCGTCTACCGTGCAATAATAAATGTTAGCTGAAGTGCAGCCGTAGCCTGAGGCGCGGCTGTGGGCGCTGTGCCTGGGGAGATGCAAACCTGCTGCCGAGAGTCTGGGGGGGGGTGAAGCGAGAGTGACAAGGAGTGTGGAGAAGCTGGCTTGGGAAGAAATGCTGGGAGAAGCAGAGTTGGGAAGAGAAGGGAAGGCTGAGGGGAGAGGTGATAAAAAGCTGCTTTGAAGGGAGCGGGTGTAGCGGGAGCAGCTGCCCAGGCTTGAGGGCCGCTGCTGAACAGCCAGGGCCTGACACAGGGGTTTGTTCCACGACTGCTCAGCCAGGCTGACCCTCCTCTTCACAGCTGGGGCCAGTGTCTGCTGGGGCTGCCTGTGCAGACATGGGCCACTCGTCCGGCAGACGCTGTGGGGTCCAGTGTGGGGCTGAGCCATTCCTCGCTGCGGGCAGAGTGGGGCAGGAGCTGCTCTGCTCCCGACGGCAGCGCTGCCGCTCCCAGCTCTCCCAGTGCTCCCAGCCATGCTCGGTGCTCCAACACTGGCAGAATAATTGGTCTCTAATAGTTTGTTGCTCTACTTATTTTTGGCTTTTGTAGCCCTTAGCTGAAAGCACAGCTTGTGCAAGTGCAAACATAGACTAAATGGTGTCCCGCAGTAGGGTTACTGTGCAACACACCGGGCACAGCTCACAGAGGTGCTGCCTGGCCATGTGCTGGTATACGGTGTATGATCATCCATAGAGGGCTCGCTGAGCCCCGCCGGGAGGCTGCAGTGCTAATTCAAATGTTGTGGGTTATAATCAAACGCTTACCTCTAGGAAATAATGTAAGCCTCTAATAATTTGCGTGATTATGTTGCAGCAGAGGTCTGAAATGGGAGTGCTTGGGAAGAGCTGGGGAGCTGCCAGCACCAGCACCCGGTCGGTCCCAGCGAGTGCAGGGACAGCACAGGGGGCTGCTCACAGTCCGGCACCGGGCAAGGTTTAATTCCAGTGCACGAGGCTTCCTGGCAGAGATGCTGCTTCTCACAGAGTTCAGCTGGAGGTTGGCAAAAGTCAGGAGGTTTTCTAAGCAGGAGAGATTCAAAAAACTTTAGTTATGCTAAGTGGGACTTGCCTAAACCAACAGTGGGTTTGTGTCTGGCAGAGGTGACACAGAACTTGTTTGACATTTCCTTGCTTCAGCCCGTTACAGCTATGGCATATTTTTCCTGAGTATTTAATAAATAAAAAGCTAAATGAAACCCAGGACACATAGATGGCTGTAAGGAGCTGGGAAGAGGATGGACTCCTGCAGCAAATCTCTCCTAATAGTTTCAGGTCCTCTGAAAAGAGGTATTTTTCTCCTGAATGCATTTGGTAAAGAAGCTTTGCTAAAATATAGAATTAAGCTACTTTTTTTTTTTTTCTTTTTAAACAGTACTAATCAGCTTAACACAATGAAAGCCGCAGTGGAGAAGTTGCTTTGTAATTTTAGAAAACCTTGCAATCCTGACCTCCCTGTTGAATTAGCCAGGTGTGCCCTGTCTCCAAATCTGCTTTCCGTGCATCTGCAGGGTGGGAGGGCAGAGGGAAGGAGATGTGGAGGGACACATCTTCCACTCTGGTCTCTGCTGGACATTCCCTGGATGAGGGTCTCCAGGGACCCTATGCAGCTGGGACGGATGTGGGGAGCCCGAGGCAGCACCCAACCCCCTGAGGTGCCTCGCCCTCCCAGCACCTGGGGATTTAATCAGAGCTGAGCTTGATGCTCAAGGCCAAGAGAAATGTTTCACTGCTGTGGTTTTGGGGTTTTTTCCATAATAGATTTTCTGGAAAAAGTATGGCAGTGCCAAAGGGGAAGTTTCCTGGTCCTGGTTCTGTTTGATTCTGGTATAATCAGATAATCTGTTTCACTTAATCACGCCTGTGATTATTCCGTCCTGGAGTCTGGACACGAGCTTTTGCATACTTTGTACGCTTCAAACTTACTGCACTTGAGCATAGCATAAATCCCTGTCTCTTCAACTGTAGCATCGCTTTTTTAAAAGTCTGTGCACTGATTTGCTTTTAACACCCGTTATACAGGGCATTCAGCTCCTTGGTGGCCAGCAGGGTAAAAAAAAACCTGATATTTAAAAAAATCTCTGTGTATAAATATGTATGCCCACAATGGAGCAGAACAGCCCGCGGGAGCCAACCCACCTCCCATTCGGCGTGCTGCTGCAGCCCATACATATGCATAACCGGCTCGCAGCGTATTTATAAACCCTCAATATGTGCATACCTATAAAAGCGCGAGGTCAGCCGCTGGCCCTTCGCCGGTGCGTGGGGTCTGGTGGGGCGTGCTGCAGCGGCAGGGTGCAATGGGGGCCGGGGGCTGCGCGGGTCCAGGGCCCTGGCACTCACCAGCGGCCATCCTACCCTCGGCATCCTCACCCAGGTCGACATGCGCGGTTTTGGAAAAACCCCGCGTGACACCTGCAGCCCACTTGGGAGCAGTTCACTCCTGAAAGTGTAAAATTACATTTCCAGAAAAAATGAACATGCTGCAAGTGGCTGGGAAACACAAGTGGCAGGAGGTGGCTCTGAGCAGCTATTTTAGTGTTTTATTTTAAAAACACAGGCAGTGAGTGCCCCTGGCAGAGCCAGAGATGCCAGCATTTCAGAGAAACGTGTTGAAGAAAAGAGAGAAAAAAAACCCAGAAAGATTTCTGCTTCCTTAGGAGGTTTGCAAATGTGGTCTTTGGAGGACCAAGGATGCTGATTAACTTGAACAAGCAGACAAAGACCCTGACATCAATTAAATGCTGCTGATGGGGTGAGGTCAATGGTAATTATAACCTGCTCATATCTTCACACATTATAGACATGTTTAATCTTTTTATTGAAAAGCTTTTTACTGAAATGTTGTGGTATGATAATTTCCTATAGTGTCCTGTTTCTAATTAAGTAGCTGGAAATACAGTGGATTGCACTTAATCATCTCTGCTTTGGTTAAGTCCTTGCTAAAGAAATACCTTTAGTTCTATTTTTGTTTTATTTTTTAAACTGTAGCCCTTTAAGTGGCTTTGAAAATGGAGATCACACTTGTATCAGTATTTATACACCCTTTCCAAATGTGAGCCTTAGAGTCAATGACTACAACCATGGGACAGCCATACCTTTGTGTTTTACAGGGAAATCCGTTTTCTGTGTATTTCTGGCTTTGCCTGATGGTCACTGAGTACCAGGTTAGTGCTAAATGCTAAAAGCGCGAAGGACATTTGCTCAGCAATTAATCATCATCCGTGTGCAGCTGGCTGGTGTCAGTGCACTGGCATAATGACCTCTGGCTGCGTCACTGGGCTCCTCTGCGGAACCTGCTGCGGGGGGGGCAATGCCCCTTCCTGAACGGCTGGAGGCAGCCGTGCCTGGGGGGGCAGCAGGGGTCCTGCCGCCAGCCCGCCCAGAACTCACCTTGGGGTGACACATCTGAGGATCCTAGTGAACTTGCCAGTCCAAAGTCAGCGATGTCACTATCGTTAGCGCATTACACTCCCAGGAGAGGGGAGCCAGGTCTGCTCTTTGCCGGTGGGGCAGCACAGGCGGGTGGGAGGGGGGGTGGCTGAAGACAAGCTGCGTACGGCTTCAGCTCCATAACCCTATAGCGGGTCCCAGGGATGCCTGGTTCTTCTGCAGCACAGTGATGGTGGTGGAAATGACAGGTTGGTACAGGAGAAATGTCATGTCTTAGAGCTGCAGAGGGAGCCCTGGCTTCCACCTGCACAACTGTTCTCTACCTCATTAGTATCTCATACAAAGCAGCTTTGATTCAGGGACTGTCCAGGTCAGTTTTCAGCCGTGTGGGGCTCTTCTACACAGTACTAAGCCCACTAAGAAAGATCACAATTTTTCCTTTCTTCCCCATCTAGCCGGGGAGGTGCCGCCCGCAGCAGAGTGAGCCCAGGGAACCGCAGCCCCCGGCCCGCCAGCAGCCGGGGGGATGAAAGTGCCGGGTGCTATTTGAGGACAGAGGAGGGCACACATGTGCCAGGCTCCTGCCACCGCTGGTGGGCATTCCTAACGATGGGCCATGCAAGAGGTATTAACCAAATTTTTTAAACCTAGCTCTGAAATCTTACTGAGTGTTTTAGCCCAGACAATTAAGAGAGAGCACGACAGCCCGTAGCTAAATATAGCTCTGGAGCGGTGGCATCAGCGGGGCTTGGGAAGATGTTTTGAAGGGAGGCTGAGAAACTGGGGAGTGCTGGTGAGGGGGGCGTCCGCCGGTTCACGCTTCGCTGCCTGAGCTGAAAGTGCAGCTAGGAACAATAATGCAGCTCCTCTGTCGCGCTGCCAGCTGGGAATACACTTCAGCACATATTATCGCTGATTTGAAATCTCTGTGGAGACTTTATAGCTAAGGCGAACCACGTTGGGAGCAGAAGTGGTGGGGAGGGGAAGGGGCCGGACTGCAGTGCTGCGGGCAGTGCGGGATACAGCTGGGCACGGGGCCGCTCCTCTGCCGACTTTCCCAGGACACGCTGATGGCTCTCGCTTCTCATCCTCAGCTCCTCTCTCTGCTTATTTTCCAGAACCTGTGAAAGGATTTGTCCAAAGCATCAGTTACCTTATGCAGTGGCAGGAGTTCTCTGTTGACATTGCCTTGAGCATCAGTGCTTGTGCTGAGGGTGCTGGAGGTACAGAGGGCCGTGCCGGCTCCCTGGGCTTCGGGAGCACTGCCAGTGCTGCCTGGCCAAATCAGGCCTTGTATCATCGGTCTTGAAGCTGCTGGTTCTGAGACTGAGTCCCTGCTCCCGCGTGATGACCCTGGTCTGTCTACCACCAGCTTATGTCCTTGTGCCGGAAAGGTTGCAGCTCAAGTAGATTGGGCTGGAGCCCACACCCCTTCTCTCCAGCTGCCTTCGACATCCCTGGGGCTAGCCCGTTAGGACACGCTAATGTGGTTTTTGGACTATGTTCATTTAATGGTCACTTGGCATTGAGACAAATGTATTAGATTTGTTGGGGAAAGTTTATATCCCAGTTAAGTGGCTTTTATAGTTCCAGCCTGGCTGAGAGAGCTGATGTGGTGGTTAGTGCTTTTGACTCAGTGCTTTGCTGCTCCACAGACTTTCCACATGGTTTGGGGCATCCCCATCACTCCTCGTCCCCTTCTCTCCTGGTGGCAGCATTCTCCTAGCCCAGGGGAGGGCTGGAGGGGGAAACAGGTGCTAAAGGCACTGAAGCTCAGATACAATGGTGACAAGAGAGATTGAAACACTTGTGGTGGCTTTGGCGATCACGTAGGAGAGGCAGAGAGTAACGAGCTGGGCTCAGGGTGTCCTGCAGAGGGGAACGCCAGCACTGGAGCCTTGGCACCTCTCAGGAGGTGTTGCTGCTGCCTGCCTGCCTGCCTGCGCCACTTCCCAAATAAGCAGCTCCTGACACACCAGATGCACAGGGGATGGTTAATGAAGCACCATGGATCATTAGGTGAGCAAAGACAAGCACTGAGAAGTTCTCCTGAAGTTACTTAAATCAAAAAATGTCAGCAGCCTCCAGCGCTCCCTTCCCTCTCATCGTCAGTCAAAACAAAGTTGAAATAACAGCGAACATCTCTCCGTGAGCCACGAGACATCAAGTCACAAGGAAAAGGCTGAGAGCAGCTCGTCAGAGCGCATGCTGCTTGTCTCCCAGCATCCCAACTTTCCTGGTGATTGAGTAATTACAGCACTGACTTGCACTGGGCTGGAGCAGAACTGCTTTTATTTTAAAATAGCCCAGAAGTCTGAGGGGAAATAAAAGCTGTGGTCTTTCCCTTTTCCAAGCCAGAAAGGCCCCTCGCCAGCCACAGTAAAGCCCATTTGAATACTTGCAGTGTCCATGCCGTCCCTAGAGCCTCTCCTGCGCAATTTCTCCCTGTTTTGAGGGCAGCCGCTTTGGTCGGGCTCAGAGGGCTCCATGGGGGTGATGGGGGACAAATCCTGTCCCCACAGCTGCCGGCTGGGTCAGCCACTGGGTGGGTGGTAGCACTGTCACACTCTGGACCCTGCGGGCACTGTGTGTGTCGCTGCCCCTGACCCGGCAGAGAGGCTGAGCTGCCTCCTCCTTCCCTTCCCTCTCACTGCCTGCACGCGGGGCAGGCTGTGTGTGCTGTGCACATGTATGTGCTGTGTGTGCTGAACTCACAGTGCAAGTTCTGCAAAATAAAATCCATGATGTGCATCTCTCCATACAGCTACCCAAAAGCCCCGACAAGCTTCTTCCACCACCACCTTTTCCCTCCCCACTCCCCACGGCTGTCGTCCCTGCTGACAGGGACCAGCGTGCCCGTGGCCGGGAGGAAAGGCAAGCCCCTGGGCTGACCGACCTCCTCTGCCAGTATGAGCATGAAAGGGGACAAAGTCTCGTCACACAGCACAGCTCTATCCTAAAACAAGGCTGCTTTCTTCTCCATGGGGCTAAGAATAAACTCGTGCTAGCTAGAAGCAGCTGGTGAGCACAGCCGCTTGTGAGGGCCGCATGCCCAGGGGTGCGGGCGCAGCTCCGCGCAGCCAGGGGGGCACAGGGTTTGTGCCACAGCCTTCGCCAGTCTGCTCCGACCTAAGAAGTGCCCACCCTGGCAGTGCCGCGTATTTCGGTAACCAGTGCATTTCTGCTGGGTTTGCTCCCGCTGAGCCCAGCCGTGGGAGTGAGCTGAGATCCGGGCTGTGCCTCCGCGCTGGTGCTGAGGCTGGTCTGAGCAGCCACAGAACAAAACCAGATGGCAGAGGGGCTGGCTTGGCAAACGCCCGTCTGAGTGGTGGGAAGGCAGCAGAGAGGTCCAGCTGCCGGACCCGGCTCTAAGCTCCGGGGCTGGGAGCCCAGACCTGGTCCATCCTGCAGCACCCGTGTGCATCACCGAGAGGGGAGCAGGGGTGATGGCTCTGGGGAGGGCACGTGGGCACCCACCTGCTCCCAGGCAGTGACAGACAATGACTGTTATATTCAGCTGCACACCACAAACCCCACATCCTTTCTCAAAGTGGAACCAAAATGCTGCTCTCCTGCCTTGCTAGAGATTTAAGTTGCTCTCTGCTGTCTGTGCATGACGGTGCACGGTGTGCGGCGGTGGGGAATCTGTCACTGGTGCCCCTTCCTAAATGATTTGGAGTGACTCTCCTTGCTCGGTATCTGGAACTGCACATTTCCAGATTGCACCTACATATTTTTACATTAAAGTCTGCAAATTACAAATTGCAGCCTGTAAGGAGAGCAGGAGTCTTCAGGATCAGCTGATAGTTTGCAGGCGACAGAGTCTAAGCAGATCTATGGGAGGGGAAGCGGTGCCAGCCCTGACGCATGCTTCCTGCATAAAATTGAATAGTGTTACAGGGACTTTTTTTTCTTTTGTTGCTGTTGACTTTTCTTTAAATCACAGCATCAGTGCTAGCAAGGGCATTAGGCATCTGGGAAATGATCTCCTTCACACACAGAGGGTAGTTCAAAAGGTTTCACGACAACTGCATCTGCATTACACCTCATTTTGCTGGATAAAATGTGTTAACAACTTTACAGGTTTGGAGTCAATGAAAATGAGCATCACACTCAAATCATTTTCAAAGCAGAGTTCTTAACCACTGGCAGCCTGACACACTTCTCCATATGTTATATAAAGTAACTGTTTACAATATGAGCTGGCAAATATCATATAATATAATTAATAATTAGATGACACTGAAATATGACTCATTTTGAGTGATCTCATATGCATATTTACACCCTTAAAAGTATTACTAGGAAAGAAGACCAAAAGCTTCTCGATGAGCACCGGCCTGGCGGGTGTGCTGCTGCGGCTCCCAGCCGGGGATTTCTGGGGGTGCATAGCCCGGTTCAGCCTGGGGTCCCAGGGATTTCTGGGGGTGCACAGCCTGGTTCAGCCCAACGTCCCGGGGCCCCTCAGTGCCTCCTGCTGAGAAGGTGCCCTTGCTGCTGCAGGTGAGGTGCAGCACATCCAGCTCAAGAGGCACCGACGTGGGCAAACTGAGGAGCTGCTGCTTTGGCAACACTGAGCGGGATGAGGGTATCTCAGAAGATAGAGAAAAACTGTAGAAAATTAGTAATTCACTGCACTTCGCCATGGTAAAATGAATTTGCTGTCCTCATTTTGGCTAAAGCCATCTGACTTCTACTTCCTAAATCCTTTCCTGTCCCAGCATCAGGCTGGGTCTCTTCCCTCCCATCAGCCCGATGCAGAGCACCCAAGGGCAGCCAGCCAGAGGCTGCAGCCTGCCCCGAGCCCCCTTGGCTGTCCCACAGGCTCACCCTGTCCTGCCTGCATGTTGGTGGTGCACGAGGAGCGGAGCTGGCCACTGCTGCTGACAGCGCCCCGGCTCCGAAATCTGGCTGGGAAACACTGCGCCCTGGCAAGGCTCCTCTGGGCAACCTCAGTTCCTGCCATGTCACCTGCTTCACTTCAAATATTAAATCTGGCATTTAATTACAGGTAGTGATGACAGCAACGTTAGTCATAATGCAGTAATTAAGCCCAAGGTTTGTATTCACCAGCTGCTGTTAGGCATAACACAGTGGTGGGGGAAGGAGAGGCGGCAGCACAGCCAGCGCCTCTCCTGCTGGCAGCAGGGTCACACTGATGAGATGCAGGAGCATTTCACAACATGCAAAGTATTTCTGGGGTTTGCTGGGGTAGACCCTGTCACAATTTAATTTAAGTTTATCTTAGCCTAAGAGGCAAATTATTTTGTTTGATATTTTAAACAATTCAGTCTAAGAGGCAAAGCAGAGCCCAGAACGCACCCCCTCATCTTCTTGGTGTCAGATGCTGATGAAAAGGATGGGGCTGAGTGGCTCTGGCTCATCCGTTCCCTCCTGGAGATTTCCCACCAGTGTGAACTTACCAGTGCTTCTAGATGAGCTCCTGACTCTTACGGGCACGGGGGGCTTCATGGCATGCTGGGCAAATTACAAAAGCACCATTTGTGCACTGCCGGTGCATCGTGTTTTCTGCCTCCCCACCCTTTACAGCAAAGTATCAGGAATATCTAACTTTGAAATCCTAAAACACTTAGGGTAACTGCTGCAAGGACCATATTAAAGCAGGTTGGTCACTGGGATACTGGACCCTTGGGGAAGCGGGGCTGTTCTGCGGATGGGGCTGGGTTCACTGCCGTGTGCTCTCAGCCACCACGAATTCCCAGGGCAGTGGCTCTGAGCCCCAGGCAGCGCGTGGGGCTTTGGGGGAATGTGCTGGTAGTAGTACCTGTTTCTTCAGCCCCTGTCAAAAGAGGGTGGTAGGAACCATCTCAGAGAGAACCTGTAAAACTTCTGTCCCTGCAAGGCTGGTTATTGCAGTAAGCAATTTCAAATGTGTCATTCAAAGTGGAAAAAAATAGTATAAATTACAACTGGATCCTAGCATTTTAGGTAGACATGCACGCATGTATTTATACACCCCCCCCCCCCCCCCATATATGTGTGTATGTAGTTGATGGTGTATTTTTAGATGTAGTGTAAATTGATCCTATTCATAAGCTCTCTGGTTAGCACAAATTGATTAAGAAAAGCACCAACTGAAAGCTTTTCTTTCTATAAAAATATAAAGTACTCATGCAGTTCTGGAAAGGAAACTGAATTCAAAATGAATTTCGAAGGTTTACTTCAAAATCCCCTCCAGGACAGCTAGTGATTTTTCCTAAGCAGGCGAAAAGCCTGCGCTGCTGCTGCCTGCAGCTCACGCGCTGCCTGCGGGCTGCTGCTCTGCATCGCACCTTCAGCTCCCGCTGATTTAGGAGTCGTTAGAGGGCTGACACGCACACTGCGAAGCCAGGCAAGCTGCAGGCAGGGTTCGGCTCTATTTTGGGTACAGATAACTATACTTAGGGCTGAGTCATCCCTTCCAGTATCAGTTGCAGGAGAGCTTAAATGAGCAGAGCCGGTGACCAAACCTGCTGGCGAAGGTTTGGGGCCACGTGCTGGGGCCGCGAAGCCAACCTGGAGCATCTCCACCGGCATCAGCAGCCACGGATCTGGCCCACGGGTGACAGCATGGGTACCAGCTCTGGCCCCTTCTTGCTGTCTGAGCCCAGTGCAGGGCGAT
This sequence comes from Pygoscelis adeliae, assembly GCF_000699105.1. NCBI lineage: Eukaryota > Metazoa > Chordata > Aves > Sphenisciformes > Spheniscidae > Pygoscelis > Pygoscelis adeliae. Next base: position 3,393,879 of record NW_008824056.1, read on the forward strand.
GGGGTGAATTTCATCTGGCAGATGGAAGCGGGGAGGTGGGTGCTGTGGCTGTGCTGGGCTCCATCCCTGGCTGCTGGCAGGGCTCCTGCGAGCCCCCATGGAGGTTTTAAAGGCAGCGTCCCTCCATGGAGCCGTCCCTTGCAGGGCATCATGGCCTGGGATGGGAGTGCTGCAAAGAGCTGCTAGCCAAAAATTCAGGTCTATTGCCTCACGTACGGGCATTAAGGGCAACTGCTTATACAGCCATTTACTGAGGAATGGTATCCACTGGTATTCAGTGGTATTCAATGGTATTTAACCTCTCTTCGGTTTAGTAGCCTGTTGACGATCCCAGAGCCAGCCAAAGAAGCTTTTCCGTATACTTATTAAGAAACACATATGAAGCTGGCCATAGCAATGCTAGATATCACGGGTATGATACCAGTGCTGCCAGAAAACAGCAAAGAGAAATGTTTTTCTTTGCAGATTTATTCCCCATGCAGAAAGGGAAGGCTAGAGAACATTTTCATTGAATCGCATCCAAACAGTCAAGTCAGCCTTCTCCATCTGCTTGAAGTGAGGGTTTAGTTGTTAATTTGCCTCCGTGGGTCTCTCTGTACCTATTTTCTGTGGTGTTACATTGGACACCTGTAGGTCATTTTTCTTCTGATTTTTGCTGTGCTCAGTTATCACTGTCAAGGGACATTTTGCCCAGTGTCTGAAGGAGAGGAAACAACTTAGAAATAAAAGATCATTTTGGTGAAAAGCTATTCTGATGGTAGCAAGAGCCGGCTTATAAAACCAGAGCTTTTACTCTGAATCGAGTCCCTTAAGTAATATCTGAATATTGGCATAATTTTTTTTAAAAGCATTTAACACTGGAAACTTTATTTTTAGCGTGTAAATGTCAAGGCAAACGGCAGCCTTTCAATCTTCCCCTGTCTCCTCCTGCTCAGTGCCCAAAGCTCCCGCTCCCCTCCAGCACCCCTCCACGGGGCTGGGAGCCCCCTCAATGGGGGAGGATGCTGCTGCTGCACCCGCCTGGGCAGGGGGTGATGGGCCGGGGGGGTGCTGGGGCCAGGGGGTGATGGGATGGGGGGTGTCGGGGCCCAGGGGTGTCAGGGCCACCACGGGACTGGGGCAGGCAGGAAGAGGAAGCAGTCCCTCTCCCAGCTCTCTCCCTTCCCTGAAGGACTTTGTTTTAAAACAAGTAGTCTTTTAAAAATCTAGGGCAAGTCAGTCTCTTGCCAAAATTAGTCTTTGTGCAAGAGCATGAGGAGGAATTTTAATGGGTAGCTGGTATGTGGGGATGGAGGGAAATGACTGCTTTTACTATCTAAATGCTGTTTTAAATAAGGCTGTAATATCAAACAGCTTTGCCACGCTTGCAGATATGTTTTACAGGAAGCATCACTGCCACCGCTCAGTAATACACAAGAATGTTAAACAACAACTTACTTTTTTATTTGTGCCAAACGTGTCCTGACACATTGCTGAGGCAGATGAAAGCTGCAGCTCAAAAGAAAGCACAGGCAGAGCCTGGGCGTGCTACTTTTATCTGGCCTGGTTGTTGTCGCCATGTTGGTAATTGCTACAAAAATCCTGAAAGGCCATTTTTCATGTTTTATTTGACTAACTGCAGCTGAAGGGAGCAGGGAGAGGCAAACCTGGCCGGGTCCTGGGGTCCTGTATGGAGCCCGCAGTCAGGATGGGGACGGGGATGGGGATGGGC
>NW_008824056.1:3395621-3407988 GCF_000699105.1 Pygoscelis adeliae
TTCAGCAGCTGGGCTTCAGCTGGTGGTCCCCGGCTGACACTGCTATGCCAAGCAGCTGCTGCGGAGGTATGCGATAGAGGATATTGCCAGTTATGGAATGAATCTAATAATAGAAATCAGGGAAATGGGAGTTGCCGGGGGAAACAATAATTACATGCTGGCACACCCAGCTCCATCCTGGCTCCTGCCCCTTGTCAGCACAACCCAGGCCCTTCACAGCGGTGCCGACCTGCCATGCTGTCTCCCCTGCCCGTGGGCTCTGCTGGCTCTTCCAACTGCCAGCAGCTGAACAGCTCCTCCAAAATTATCCAAAGGGGCTGATAATTTGTGATTTCTTTTTGCAAAAATTACATTTGACTTCGTAAACTAAAATTTGTAGGTACAGACCCCTCCCTATAGCAAAGTGGTTTATTATTTTTAACCCGGATTTTATAATCTCTGCCCGTGCTGGTCCTATGGTTCCTGCTAAAGCTGTGTGTGTCCCCAAGGACGTGCTCCGTGGCAGCGCCACTAATTCACAACTCTGCTGGAGCAGGAATAAAATCCACACAATGTACTGCTCTTACTGGTTACATGGGATGTACCGGTCTGTCCGTACGCTGAGACAGAATCTGTATGACTTCATTTTGCATTCATCTACGTTTCTGAAGGCAGCTGCTGTTCCAGGAGGGGTTTCTCTCTGCTGCCGAAGCTTTCTCGGAGCAGAAAAAAGTTTCTCAGGGTGGCGAGTGAGTCACATCACCAGTGTTTGTGGTGCAGAAGCAGCTTCTGGCTGCACTGGGGACGCCCGACACTGGTGCTTGGCACGTTTCGGCCCAGAGAAGAGCCAGCCGAAGGGTGGCCGGTGCCAGCGGGGCCGTGCAGAGCAGGGCCATGCCCAGGCAAAGCAGCCATGACAGAACTGCAGTTTCTTCTCTTTAATGCAGACGTGCACATCGCAATGTTGAGCACGATCTTCAAAGGGGGAGAGGTGAACTTTGGGTTGCCTGAGCCCAACATCGTTGGCTCCAGCAACCGCAGCACCCGCCCAGTGAGGCGGGAGGTGGCAGGTCCGGACCCCTGTTCTGGTTCAGCACAGGAGCGATTTGGCTGTGCCAGAGTTGTTCCTGGTCACCAGGGCCAGCACTGACACTGCTCACTCGTGGGAGGGTCAGAGGAGGCTTTAAGGATATGACAGCAACAAGGGCAGTGTTGTTTGATGAATCTCCCATAAAAAAGGCTCAGCAATATCAAACAAATAAATCATCTCTCCTCTACAATGCAAACTTTATTTATTTTCCATGTATGACTGAACTTCTCAGGTGTTTATACTGAGGATATTCAAATTCTACTGTGCAAGTAGTCCACAAAAAATTAAACTTATGTGATTTCTTAAAAGTACTTTTTAATTCTGAAATTAATAATAGCATAATATTTGATACAAAAACTGTGTATAACCCCCAAGAGCTTCTCCCAGCTGGGTCCCAGAGAGACCAAGCAAGCGAGTCCTCCTCCAGAGGTGCCGGGGCTGTGCCCCAACTCTCTGGTGCACCCGTTCGGGATGCTCGGCTGCGTGCAGGATCGTCCCTTCCCCACGTCTGTCAGTCCCTTCTGTCTGTTTGGGTGGCCTGATATCAAGCGTAGGGCCTTGGTGCTACGATAATCCAACTGCTGGATAATGATGTCCAATAGTAAACGCTATCTGCTCTACAGTTCAGAAGTTGCTTCTGTGTTCTCCTGAGCATTCATCCCTTGCATTCTCCCTGTTCCGCTTTCCCGGCTACTCACTGGGTCGGCTGAGGCACTGTGCCAGCTCTGCGCTGCCGCTGCCCCACGCCTATCCGCCTCTGCACCGCTTCCCCGGCCCCAGCACCCTCCTCTCCGCTGAGTTAGCAGTTAACTCCATAGCTGAGCCATTTCTCAGTCACTGTCCTGGAGAAAAATCAGTTTCCTACAAAAGGCTGTTATTTTCAGTGGAAGGAAACGCATTTTTAAGCGCTCGCTCTTTTAACAAACCAACCCCACTTTCACAGAGAAATGTGAAGAGAGCACGTACTGCCAGGGGGGCGGTGGGCGCCTGCGTGCCCATGTGCAGCACCGGAGCATGGAGCTCTGCAATCCCTGGGCAGGGGACAAGCCCAGCATGCCTGTGTCCTAGGTGTCTGGCCTAGGCATGGAGGATGCCCCAGGCCCTGCATTGCAGCGCGCTCGCAGCCATCATGTTCTTTCACACAGTGAAGCATGGAAGTGGTCCCGTCAATGGCCAGTAACACATATTGGGACCTGGCTTTGGTCCTAACATCACTAAACAGAGCTGAGGCACTCGCCCTGCTGGGTAAGGTCTGCGAGAGTGGCAGGGCTCTTGCTGATGGATTTCACTCTGTCCCCGGGACTCTGCCATAGTGCAGGGCAGCTGCTGCTGCTGCTGTGTGGAAGAGTCATAAACTGAATGGGGAAGACTTTTATGAATTATTTACACAAATAGCTCTGCTGTTCCTTGGCTATATGGGAATGCCAGGAAGGGTAAATAGTGTTTTGAGCACTTTAAATGAGTGGATCTTCTGGTGGTCACTCAGGGACACAAGGATGTTCCCATGGGCAGGCAGCAGCCCAGGGGTGCACGCACAGGCAGAGGCGTGGCCGCTCAGGACCCTGGTAATGGGTTTCCCCATAGGAGCTGCTGCCTGATTCTCGGCTGGGAAGTCCAGTGTACGCCCAGGCTTCAGGACACCTGCCTGCTGCCTGCTGCCCAGTGCCTGCTGCCATGATCCCAGCTAGGGAGCAAGAGCCCCGAAGGAGGTGTGGATGTTGTACGTGCAGAGACCCCATCCAGCTCCTGCACATCTGCTCTTGCCCTGCCAGTGAGATGAGCTGTTCATGCAGCCCGGCTGCTGGCCAGGAGCGGCGGACAAGTGGGCAGCTGATTCCCCTGGGCACCTCAGCACCCCGCTCCCTGTGCAGGGCTGGGGAGGGCAGCGGGTCACTGCCACCTCGCAGGGCAGTGACGCTGTTCCTGAAGGAGCACTGCGCTGGTGTGTGCGCCCCAGGGGCTATAAATACATCCTGTGCTTCACTGTCTTCTTGGTACCTCACGTAGAGACACCGCTATCATTTGTGACACCCACACTCAGCTGCCATGTAACTTATGAAGTCTTCGGGTATTTATATTTCTGCCAGCAGACACGGTTGGTTCAGTCTCAGAGGCACCAAACAGCTCTGCATCTCTCAGTCTAACCCTCAGTCAGGTTTAACCTTGCGGGGATGCAGGCACAGCTGCGGGACAGGGAGGCGGCTGCGAGACTGCCTGCATGGGCAGCGGGGCCGGGACCCCACTGAGTCCAGTGGGGCTGTGCACTGGCCACCCACCTCACTGCCAGCAATGGTTCAGGGTAAATCCCGAGGGAATGTGTCACTTCTCCTGGTAGCCTCCAAGCACTGACCTGCTCCCAGCCCAGTCCGCCTGAATTCAGCCTGAACCATACAGCTGCGTTCCCAGCATCTCCCTCCCACTCGCATTGGAGCAGGAGCCTGATGCTGGCAGCAGAAACCTGAGCGGCATGGTTTGAAAACCCCCATTTATTTAATTATTTATCTATTCAGCCCATTGCCTATGGCCACAGGCTTATCTTCTATTTTCTAATGCTGTAAGATAATTTAAAAAAAGTTTATAAACAAATATTCTTTACGCTCATGCGCTGCCTCACATCTGCCAGGGTAACAGCAAACCACATTTGCACGCTTAGGCCAAGGTTAAAGGAAGCCAGAAATAATGTGCAATCAGTTCAAGTATTAAAATATGGCATTTGCATTCTGTATGTTGCTGCTTATGTTAAATATAATCAGCAAGAGCAGAGCTTTACAAACCCCAGTGTTTCTAGACCTGACTTACTTGTGAGTATTTAAAGGTTTCTGTGCTGAGGATGGAAGAGGGTGTTGGGTCTTGGGGGGTGTTGGATGGGAAAGGGAACTTCAGAACGGTGGGAAACAGCACGATTTGTTGCAGATGGAATGCATTTACTGATAAGAAAATATCATTAGGATTGAAGGGATATTACAGAAAAGCTAAAAAGTTTTCATGAAGTGCAAAGGCAAACCAAGAATGGGAAAAAGAAATGAAAATAAAATAGGTAAATAAATTTTAAAATAAAACAGGTGATAAATGAAATACAGATGTATTACATCCCATGTACCTGCAGCTTGCACCACAGTATCACTGTCAGTGCCCCACACCTGTACCTTCAGCTTGTAGGATCAAAAAGTCTTCAAAACCAGAAATCCGTCCCTTCCCTTGCAATGCAGGCTGAGGGCCTGGGTCCTTGGGCTCTGCATCGGGGTTTTCCCTCTCACAGTTGCTGCAACAGGAAGAAGATGGCAGAAATTGTCCCCCAGTCACCCGAAGCAGCCGTGCTGCTGTGGGAAGCCAGGATGCAGGAGTCGGCAGAAGCATGGGTCCTGGCAGCCTGCGCCCCGGCCCTTCGGAGCCCCTGAGCTCTCCCAGCAGCATCCTCAGCCTAAGGTCCCTGCAGGGCTGCCTCAGGGCACTGCAGCCGTCCAACACGAACAGAGAGGTAAGCAGAACGAAACTCCACGCTGTGTGAAGTTAGGGTAGCTGCAGGCAGCGAAACAAGTCAATGGCACGAAAATAGAGGTTGACATAAAATCTGAAATACCTATGCTGTCAGGCAAGGTATGGATAAAAAAAGGGGTTAAATATTTTAATTGGTTTATTAAATGTTAAGCCATTTGGGAAGGAACAGTCACTCTGCATCCTGCAACAAAATCAGCATGCAGCAGCCATTGCCAAAGAGAAAAGAAGAAAGTCTCTGTAAAGACAGATTTAGCTTTTGATCTGTACAGACTAGGCGATGCACTCCAGGTTGTCAGATTATGGTTGCACATGCGGGACAGTAGTTGGAGGAATAAATACCCGAGGCTGAGCAGGAGCTGCCAAGGAAAAGGCAGAAAGGGACTGGGAGCAGGTTCTTCGCTGGCCGAATGCTAGAAATGGGAGAGGTGCTCGGAGCGGGTGGGGAGGGTGGCGCTGGGTCAGCCCTCTGCCCGCAGAACCGCAGGCAGACTGCTTCCATCTGTGTTAGGAGTTGGGTCATTCACCTGCCACCTGCGGACATGCTGTCCCCTAACATCCTAGAAGACGAAAGCATCATTCATTTACTCACTTATTTTGATTCTCAGTTGATCCACCTGGTTCTTCTCAACATTTTAAATTTTATATATTTTGCAAACCTTTTATTATCTGGTTTTAAGTACGTGTTGCTGCCTGAAGAATCACCTGGAAACATGAATTAACTGCAATAATACAAAAGGCAGAAAAAGTGTTTCATAATTTTATTGGAGCGGATTCAAAGTGAGGTTGCTAGGTACGGTGCCAGTAACTCTGTGGCTGCAGTTCTGCTGCCACTACAAATAGTTACAACTTCAAAAGCCATGCCTAACAGTAAATGTACATGCAAACACCCCGTGCTTTATCAAAAAAAAAAAAAAAACTTTTATTTGTTAAAATTATAGACAAATAAGGGTTTTTTTAACCACTATTTAATTAAAGCAGTTACATAGCCTGAGCTTAAATACCAAGTAGCACTGTCTCTGCATATATTGCAGTCAAATTTCACTAGTATTTACACAAAAATTGAACTTACTCAACAATATGAAAATCACAGTACAATAGAAAAATAAACATTTTCACGTATATCCTTTAAGCACACTGTAATTCATAGCCACAAAATAAGTAGTGGTTTTAATTCACAAGTCATATGTCTTCAAAGTATTTGAAATTATTGTGCCAATACAGTTAGGCTCCAGAAATAATATTCTGTAGTAGGTTCTGATTCAGTGCAAAGCACCTGAAGTTAGAAATAATACAGCAAATGTAAGTAGAGTGAAACAGTCCTGTTCAAGCAGCTATAATTGTTGGTTTTGGTGTTTGTTTTTTTTTTAAAGTTAAGGGCTTTTAGTATAGGGCCAAACCAGCTTCCACCCAAGGGCCAGCATTCCTCCCTGTAGCTCTGCTTGCACCGTCCCCAGTGCTTGCACTGTCCCCAGTTTGCAGCTGGCAGCTGTCGAACACGGCTGCTCAGGAGCTTGGAATACATTTTTCATGTTCAAATTCAACTTCAGGCCTATAGCTTCCTTCAAAAATTTTACCAGAGGTGGAGACTAACCACTGCAAGTAACAAATATGAATGTATGGACTTGAAAAATAATGAGCTTATCACAGAAATAAGTCATACCTGTGTTAAGACATATGACTTTATTAATGTTTCTGTTCTGGACCAATCTGAAGACAAAAACTAGTAACAAGGGAAAAAAAAGAATCCCAGAAAGGCAATTAGCAGGTTTTTTGTCTCCTGGCACCCCTGGGGCCAGCGTGTTTAACTGCTACAGACCTGACTTTCCAGGTAGGACTGTCTGTGGGTGGCAGCGGGGAAGAACAGCCCTTTCCATAATGTGTTCTGCCCAGCTCTCAGTGGGACCAGAGCTAGCAGAACAAGTGCGTTACGCTCAGCGGGCTCCAGACGGACTCAGCCCTGCAGCTGGAGCAGCCACAGCAGCAGCGCCCGCTCCCCGGAGCTCCTGCTGCACAAGGCTCCTGTGCCAGAGGCGCCCGGGGGTGCCCAGAGCCTTGTGTCCTCCCCGCCCTGTCCTTCCTCATCGAGAAAGAGAAGAGGAGCATGCCAGGCTCAGGAAAACTTGGCGTGACCCTCTTTGGGCTCATACAGCATGACCCCGAGGGTTTAGTCTATGGGCCCACACCGTGGAAACAAATCTTCAGCTTCTGTCCTTGGGTGTGAACAGGAAGGCAGCGGGATGCTCTGCGGCATTCACTCGCTCATGGGCTGTCAGCCACAAAAATGGCCCTGCAGCTTCCCACAGTCACCTTCCACAGGATCGCAGGGGAATTTGGGTTGGGAGGCAGCTTACCAGGGCATTTAGTGCAATCTCCTGCTCAAAGCAGGGTCAGGCAAGGTACTTCTGGTTCCCTATGTTTGATCATTATTTCATTAACTTGGTGTCAGATGAACTGGATTAAAACAAAAAATCCTACATGCTATGTTATGAAAATGTACAAACTGACAGCAGATCATGTGTAGGTTTCATACTGATTTCATTTTGTGTTAAAGATTACCATATGTGGGAGTTAATGGGCATAAATGAGAAAAAAAAATTAACCCTATGAGCTGGAGGAAGCAAAATATAGCTAATGAATAATAATTTGTTTTGGCGTGGATCAATGTAGAATGCTTTGGCAAAACTTAACTTAAGCTCTAAATAACTATTTACTTCAACCCTTTTGGCGTCTTCAGTGAATGATTTGTAGTTATTAAAAGATTCCCAAATATACCCAGAGGAAAAATAGGTTAAAAGCATGACCATGAAATCATTAAAGGTTTAATCTCATTTGCTAGTTGAAGGCTAATACAGCACAATGAGGGAAGGTGGAACTTTTAAGTGGTCTTCCTGTAGTGAGATGATGAGCTGAATCTTGTTGCTAGTAAACGCAACCCATCGTCATCATTGATTATTAATTAAAAGCCCAAAGGCTGTAGCTGAGATTGCATTCTCTTTGCATATTGGATAGGTCAGAAACAAACTCCAGCGGCTTAGGGAAAGGCTTCTTCAACTATACCCATCACAGAGGTTTATGTATAAACACAGGCATCACCTTGGGCCTCTAAGGCTGGTGGACTGATTGTCTTCCACAAAGACATTATAGTAAGGGTAAGTGCCAAAAGGCAAATATTTAAGAACAGTCTTGCCAAGTTCCCCAGGAGCTAATGGCTCCAGCCACCACACTGCCTGTAGATCTCCTTGGTTTTTGTCCTGGTGGTGTCCAATCCTCCCACGTCTGACCAGCTTCCTCTCTGATGGGATGGCCCAACAGACATTATTCCATCATGTTGCAGGTAAAAAAGTAATCGTGTCGGAGGAGAGATGAATTTGGCGTGATTTTGCAGCAGTTCCTACTACCCCATGTCAAATATAGCAATACTTAAAAAAAGAGCAGGAACTTTAAATGAGATTGCGAGGCTCAGCTTCGAGTTCCAGCGGGACTCAGAGGAGGCTGTGACTCTCAGCGTGTGTACAGCAGGGAGTCCCACCGCAGCAGGATGCGGTCTGAGGTGTTAGCTCTGCAGGTCATAGGATCTCAAAGATGGAAAAGAAACTGTGTGTAAAATGTGTTTAATGATGCTTCTCGGTGTTTGGTGGGAGGCTCCCATACACTTCTGGGAGGTGAAGATGCCGAGTGCAGTTGCCTGCCATAGCTGATCATCAGAAGTGATCTTCATTAAATAATCAGAACAGACCTCAGTAGTGAACTGCACGAATGATCCGGCCAGTTGCACAGTTCTCTTCAGTGAGGCAAGATGAAACAGACGGAGCTTTCAACGGTTCACGAGGAAAGCATAAAAACATCGCAGGTGTTCAAGACCCAGAAGACTGCAGGGCAGACACTGGAACAGAGGCGGCTGTCCTAAGCTCCAGAAGGTGGATCTCCCTGGCAGGGTGTGTATCCGGACGGTGGGTCTCTCCTGCAGCATGCCCAGCCTGCTGTAGCTGGGCCCATAGAGTTTTGTTGCACTTGGATTTCATACACACTGTAATAGTTAGCCAACTTTGCCGTATTAAAGAGACATATTGCAGGAAGACTGTAAGTAACTACATAAGGACCAACCTGGGTGTACGGTTTTACATTCTGTTCTGTCTGTTTAGGATCTTTTTTCAGACATGGATAAGTGGAACATTTTACTTCCTAACTGAAAGAGAGAAATAGACCACAAAATGCTGGGAAATGAATACAATTTTAAACCTAGAGAAGCAGATTCAGAGAATATCCTATTTTTATGCTCTCTCTCCGTTTAATTCATCTGCCATGCCAAAGAAGACATGCCTCAGTTGAATGAAATCTCAAATAATCACATAATAGGAGAAGTCATTTATTGTGAATCAGGCTCATTCTCTGGTGATATAAATAGGCTGTGCTGTTCCACAGTCTTTTGTCAGTAGGGATTAATTAGCAGTTGACCCTTGGTTGGGATTTCTTCACTACCTCTACATTTTTCATCTCATAGGGCTAAATGAGATCTTAACATTGCTTTAAGAAGCTATGCTTCCTAAGCAGCAGCTTAATTTATCTTTGGGCTATAAATCAGTAGTTTAATTTATCACTAGGTTACATATCAACAGTGAATAGTCAGGGTGGAATTGAGTTTATTATAAAGATATTCTGCTAGAAGACACAGTATTACAGTGATTGAAACATGCTGTTAAATTTTCCATTAATGCCCAATTCTGAATATGAATACGGAGAACCACACTTTACATACTTTACATTTAGCTTTCTAATAAATAAGTTCAATAAATAGGGATTTTGCAGATGAAGAAGCTGTACGTGTGAACAGAAGCTGCTTTACAATGTTGTCAAAAAATAACTAGAGCTATTCTTGTTTGTTACCAATCACTGGAAATCGTAAGTAAAATATAAATATTTTACTCTTACTATGAAGACTGGAGGAACGAAGATCTGTTAAAATCACCCTCAGGATTACATAGAACTTAATTTTGTACACTAAATTTATAATTTAGAGCATGCTTTTGTACCATTTTTAGCACACAATATTTTCAAATACATTTCTTAAAAATATGAGAAATGAGTAAGACTGCCCATGTAAGATTTCATCTGTGCTCTGATCACTAGCTCTTGTGTTACACAATATTGCAGTTTGGCTAATTTTGGATGACCTATTCCACATTTGAAGAAGATCTATAATAAAGGGCCGGATTTAGTCTGTAGTATATTGTAACATCTTGTTAATACAGTAATTTATTTGTCACAGTACAAAAAAATTAATTCCCCCCAGTTATTTTTTTATATATATACAATATATAATCCATTTATATTACCCATTTTAATAATTATTTTCTTGGGAAACAACTCTTATGTTATCTCTAAAGATTGCCAGGAACAGAAATATTCTCGTACCAAATGAAAACGCAAGTAACTCGAGCAACTGTAGTTTTACTTCTCTGAAAGGTACAGTTATTTTCAGCGCACACATTTCTCATGTTTTACCCGTAAAGAACTCCAGCAAGGCTCCCAACACCGGCAGTCAAGCGTTCGCGCTGCAGCGAGATGTTGGTCAGCCTTTGGGAAGGGCGAGTGCCCATGGCTCCACCGAGCTCGCGCAGGCGCTCCCCAGGCAAGCCCAGTCCGTGCTCAGCCCCGTCCCGCGGTTCCTCCGGCTGACAACCCGCCAGTTTTCCTCAGCATGGAAGGCAGGATCGGACCATCAGCTGCCCAGAACCAAATCACCTCCGCACGCATTTGCACGCCGACATCTGTTCACGGAACGCACTACGTGCAAGTGCAAAGCAGGCACCTGCTTAGCTGCCAGTGGCTGAGGTGTCAGTTCACCTGGAAGCCAATTTGCCTTTAATGGGGTCCAGATTTTTCATGAACAACCATCGTAATCTGAAAGCATAATCATGCACACATCAGTAAGCCTACCTTTTGTAAAACACCGGCACTCAAAGAAGACTGAATCATAAATGCTACCGAACTATCAAATAATTAACAACACTAGAAGTAGATGAAGAAATAATAAAACTGTAAAGGTGAGATAACTGCATCATGACTTTGATTTAAATACTTGTTTACAACAGCAAGTGAGCAAAAGGCTAGGTATGTGGACTGAGCCTCAGAAGAGAAGACACTGCTTTTTCTTATTGTTATTTCCTATTTTTAAAGAGAGGCTGACTGAGAACATTTTTGAATGTGGGAGACTAAGTCATTAAAACAGAAGCACTTGGATTGCCTTCTTCCTTTAGGGGATTTACTTCATTTTATTTTATCTGACACGAGTCAGAAAGAAATGAGAATATTGTAAGGAGAAGGAAAGCTGAATTTTGACACGTTATTTTCCATTAAAATTCTTCCGCTGATTTTGTTAAGCTTTTTCTAAGGTCAGAAAATGAGGCTTTACCTAAAACGAATTTGAGAGACTGGTAGATTTTCCTCACGCACTTGTAGCACTACAGTGTCCTACTGTCTCAAAGCAGTGGATTTTTCCAAACGGTTCCCAAATCTTTTGCATTCGTTCACAAACTCGTATCTCCGTTCTGTTTATACTCAGATAAAATATTGAGAGTCATTTCCTCACTTTTGGACTGCACGTTGTGTTCACTTCTTCTGGACGATTTCCTGGTCGCCCTGGAAAGCCGCCTTCGAAAGGTATCACCTGCCAGAAAGTAAAGGATAGGGTCGACGCAGCTGTTGAGGCTGGCCAGACCCCTTGTCACTTGGTAAGTGGCATAAACCTTATCGTTGAAGGCACACATTTGTGGAGTCTGAAAATCCACCCTGGCTCTTAGATTTAAGGTCTTCATCACGTGGAAGGGAAGGTAAGACACAGCAAAGACTGTCAACACAATAATAACCAGGTAAATCGACTTTCTCCTGAGAGGAGAATTGTCCAAATCTTTGTAAATCAAAGCTTTCACAATGAGCCCATAGCAACCAAGAATCAGTATGAACGGGATGCAGAACATAAGCACTGTGGTGCACATGCTGTAAATAAAGTAACTTCTCAGGTAATCATCGGCTGTTGTGTCGTAGCACGTCGTGGTTTTATTTCTCCTTATCCCCGTTCCCGAGTAGAAGAGTATTGGAGAAATCACGGCCACCACAATGACCCAGACCAAGGTGCTGATGTACACCGCGTTCTTCTTCTTCAGCCTCCCCAGCGACTTCAAGGGGTGCACCACTCCCGTGTACCTGTGCACACTTATGCAAGTTAGAAACAAAATACTGCCGTACAGGTTCACATGGAAGATGAACCTCTGCAGCTTGCACATGATATCTCCAAAGATCCAGTCTGTTTTATTGAAGTAGTAAAAGATGAGGGCAGGCAGAGTCAAGACATACAAGAAATCAGCTAGCGCCAAGTTGAACATGTAAACCGAGATGCCGCTCCAAGGCCTCATGTGGAAGACAAACATCCAGATGGCCACACTGTTTCCCAGAAACCCAGTGATGAAGACCAGAATGTAGACGGTGGGCAGGTAATAGAACTGGAAGCCAGTTTTGGTCAGGGAACACTTGGTGGTGGCGTTTCCCGCAGACCAGCCGCTGCTGGATAACAGGTTGGGTTCAGTTCCATTCAAAGCAGCAGAGAAGAAGACTTCGGTCATGATCCTTCCACCAGAGTCACATAGGCCTGAGGTGAAGCAACAAAGTCTCTACAGGAACAGTAACGCATCTGAAGAAAGAAAAGAGCAAAGAAAACCTAACTGGAAGGTAAAACCTGCCCTGCTTTTCTTCAGAGGGTTTCCATGCGGGTGTGCTCGGCTGAGTGTCTCCCACCCGCGCAGG
>NW_008824056.1:3409548-3420631 GCF_000699105.1 Pygoscelis adeliae
CCCGCAGCGATGGAGGAGGGGGACGCCGCGCCTGGGCTAAGCCCCCTCCTGCCAGCCCCAGGGCGTGGCGGGGCGCAGGCGGCGCGGTGCCGGGTGTGCTCCTCCTGGGCCGCTGTGGGCGGCTGAACGACACTTCCCTGATTTTGCTTTCACTCAGCCCTTTGAAATCTGCTCTGCAACCCAGTTTAAGCTACGTGAACGTGTTAATTGCTGTAAATGGAACAGCTGAGCAGAAATATGCTCTACTGACCTCTAATTAAGCGCTATACATTTGGCACTTGAGTCAGAATACGATTATTATTTATTGTCTTAGCAAAACACAATCTGCTGGTTTCAGCCATTTCTTCCTTGTTCACATTTTAGTTAGGATGTGTGGTGAGTGGTACATGAGCTAGTCATATCTGCTCTCAGCTAAAGGCTGCGTTCTAGATGGAGGATTATTAGTACTTCATGAATATGTATTCATTTTTCAAACTTTTGAGTCTTGTCTAAATTACAAAACTACTTTGTTGGGAAAGCCTAATTGGGAAATCAGCTGCATATTGTGCTCCTGTAGGAATATGCAAGTGGATGCAGATGGAGTTGCCAGCCTGGCATCTCTTTTGGGGCAAGTTACACAGACTACAACTTTGAAGCAACAGCTTAAATTTTGTAAATATAAGACCTTTTCTTCGTGCGTGTTAGGTTTTTTTTCTTTTTGTACTCATCCACTAACTGCATATTTACTACTTGGAAGAGTCTTTTTAATTTTAATACAAATTTAATGTGAAGAGAAAGGAAAGCGAAAAATGAGACAAGAACAGCAACACTTGTAAAATCTGTGTTGTAAAGCAAGCCTGGTTTACAAAGCTGTTCAGTGGTGCCCTCTAGGATTTTAAAGTGCTAGCAAAAATTAATCCTTAGCCTCGGCGTTCCCACAAGAGAAAACACCCAACCCACAAACCAGACGTACGGTAAATACAGTATCATAATATCAAGCCCACCATGCTGGTTTATGAAAAAGCCATCTTGCTCCTCGGAGAACCAACTGCATGGCCAAAACCAGAGTTCATTTTAATAAAGGACTTGGATTATTGTGTAAAAAAAAAATAATTAAAAAATACAAAGCGATGCTATTAGCGTACTTTGCTAATAGCCTTTTCGTTTATCTTTCCCTTTATAATTCTTACTTCATTAGTGATTTTCTCAGTCCCATTGCTAACACGTAGCTTCTCTTGGCAGCTTCCTTGAATTCCCTGTCTTGAGCAAATTTTGAGTCATACCGAAGCAGCGTTAGATAGCATCAGTAAATATGCACTATGAACTACAGCCTGTTCTCCTCTGTTACCTAAGCAGCGCTGTAAAACCAAACCGTGGAGACAAAAGGTCAGAGCAGTAATTCCGGGAGCCCGCAGCTGCCCGGAGAAGGAGGCATTTCTTAGGATTTGTGCTCGTGCCTGAGACAGGCTGAGGTGCAGGCAGCAACGCCAGGCGCAGGGTCCGGCCATGGGGACTTCTCAGCCTTCCCTGGAATAGGGCTTGTGAGCCCAGCTATGAACAGGGCTGCGGTTCATTAATAATGGGCCTTGGAGAAGTACGAGATCACCAGCACAAGCGTTAGCAGGAGTAGGCAGGAGGACGTGGCTGCGTGTGCTGGGCTTGCCCAGGCACCCGTGGCAGTGTTCACACAGACCTCGGGCTCAACGCCGACATGACATTGGTGGGGACAGGAGAGACAACACCTGATCTGGCATGAAGCCGTGGCTGCGTAGAGAGGTGACACCTCATCTGGCGTAATGTTCTTGTGGGACCAATATGCATATTCAAGGTTGAATACAAATGTATAAATATCCGAAGGCAGAAGTTGAATCTGTACCAAACCCATGCTTCACATTCTTCAGCTGCAGTACTGTTGATCCGTTACTAAAGACTCCAAGCTCAGATTTATAATCTGGTCTGAGAAAATTCAATTTATTTAGTATGCTGTGCCAGGGCAGGATTTTCCAAGATACCTGATTCATCCCTGTAACTTTTTCTGAGTGTCATCTCATTTTTCAGTGGCTTGTTTGAAGGGCGGGCACCCGAAGCAGACACTGTTGTGACAGTGTTGCTCACATTGATTACAAGCACGAAGCTGCCTCCCTGCCCCAGCAGTTTCTGATGGTACCCCTCGAGGGTGTAACATCACACTCGTGCATCGTCTCCCAGCTTCTGGGGAAGAACCTCCACCATCAGAAGATCGGGTGCTACTACATACTGGAAACAGCAGCATCTTTCCAGAACCACACTCACCTTTCTTCACAAGAGTAGAAATGAGTGTTTCCCCTTTTTATGCACATTTTCTAAATCACTGGCATTCTTGCCTCCTTTTTAGCCCTGCCTCACATACCTCACTTCATCCAGGCATCCCTTTTCCTTTTTTATACCCCAATTACTGTGACCGCTCAATACTTCATCCTTTGCCTAGCCTTGCAAACCTCATCTGTTATCTCTGCCTACACTACATTTCCCCTCTTGATACAACTTGGGGTCAGCTGGGCGCTGCTGATGGAGGGCAGAGGCGTGCGAATGGCCAGGACCTTCGCTCCTCACCTGCTTTAGTGGCACTTTGGACCTGCCAAGGAAACTGCCTGCCCACTGCAGCCGGACCCGTGCAGCCCGTGCTGTATAAGCAGCTATGTCCCTGCTGCTTCATCGGCAGCCTGCATCTCAGCACCACCCATCTGAGCCTGCCAGTACTGGAAATGGAAATCTCACATACTGGTTTTAACAGTTTGCTCATTCTGACTGCAGTGCTTCAGCTGTGAAAGGTCCAAGCACTTACATGAGTAAAGAAGAAGGCATATTTTTTAGCAGCCATACTGTTACGTGCCTTCATACACAGCCAGCAAATTAGTGTCTTCCTGCTTATATCACTGATCTATTCTTATTTTGGACCACAACTATAAATCATGTTGCATTAGCACCTTTTCCTCCATAGCTCTAGCATATGCCTTGTAGCTGAATAGGTTTCTATCTGGTATAGTTGAAATTGAATTCATTCCAGCTTTGCCTCTTAATGCACTTTCTGCAAAATCCGGGAT
Source organism: Pygoscelis adeliae (assembly GCF_000699105.1). Classification (NCBI taxonomy): domain Eukaryota; kingdom Metazoa; phylum Chordata; class Aves; order Sphenisciformes; family Spheniscidae; genus Pygoscelis; species Pygoscelis adeliae. The sequence goes on from NW_008824056.1 coordinate 3,412,611, forward strand.
TTTATACCACTGATTTCCATTAAACTGAATGTTTTGTTCTGCTAACAGCTGATTTAACTCAAACGGATGATATATCCCTAATGAGAAGAGAAAGCATGCTCAAGAGCAAGTGGAAATTCCCAGTCAGTCCAATTAGTGCTGAACTATCGCAGTGTGTGGGTGTGCAAAGAGAATGGTCTGGACATAAATCCAGCTGTTTCTACCTGTTGGTTTTCGTTATCAGGAAGACTTAGATGCAGATTTCAATATTTCAAAGTGTGCCAGTATGAACAATGGGCCCAAACCAGCTGCAGACTGAGAGGCTGGTAGAAAGGACCCCCATAAATGATCATCGCAATGCCTGCTCATAGTGAGGGTAAACATACACACACACACACGCACACACACACACATATGTATATAAGCCACTCCGTGTCTCACTCGGCTGAGCTGCTGGAAGGGGTGAGTGAGCACGGAACTCGGAGGGTGAGCTGCTCTTGACTCCCTGCTGCAGGACATCATCTATGCTGCAAAAATGCCTGTTTCACATTTTACCTGAATTGGCTTGTGATCTACCTATTGGCTTCTGGTGAGCTGCATTCCCCTTTTCATTAGGAAGCTCTTTAGGTCAAATAAGGCTTTATCACACTGTGTTTCCTTTCTCCAGGCTCTGCAGTTTCATAACTTCCTTTTTCATTTGTCACAGAAGACAGCATCTCTCCCCAGCACCCCTTATATGGCGTGCAGAGTTTCCACGGTGAGCCTGAAATGCTAATTTATTTTATTTTAAAATACTACTGCATGCAGTATTTAAAACACTACACCTTCGAAGCTGTAAGAGGTCCCTCAGCTGGACTTCCAATGGCCACCTGCACATAGGTGAGAACTGAGGAAATTTTGCTTTAAAGGATTCGAGCAAACACTTATTTGTACAAAAAAAGCAAAGCTCATCCTTGTCTATCTAAAAATACTTAAAAATATATAGTAGACAGACTGTGAGCAATGGCTATTTGCCCCAGTTTTTGTTTCCTTCCAGCCTTAGCTTCACATGCTGAAAATGCCCAGGTTTGGCCTCAACTTGTGAGTAAATCTATTTGGAAAATTTGAGGGTGAGCAGACAGGTATGTGGAAAGTTGCTTTTGTGCAATAAGCAATTTCTGTCACCTTCCTGCAAGAACTTGTGGCCCTTAGCGACTGAGGCAGAAGGCTGAACGCTGGCAAGGAAATGATGTGCAAGACAGAAATGTCCATAACAGTAAAGAAAAACAGGAAGGAGTGTAAAATCTCCCACAAGAGATGCCCAATATTCCCTTTTCCCACTTGTGAAGGGCTGGTGGGGTTTCTGGTCTGCGGTTCTGCACCAGCCTCAGGGATCCTACTGAACAGGGCACCGCAGGAGCTGTTTGGCTGCAGAAAAGGAGTGCATGTCCCCCTGGGAACCTGGGAGGGGGTGAGGGGGGGCAGCAGGAGGTGCAGGGAGCCGGGGACCCCGACCCTGGCGCGGCAGCCCTGGCATGCCGCCCCGCCACAGCACTGCAGCGAGCCTGACACGGTGCAGAACTTGCTCACCGCTGCAAGCCTCGGCTGCCTCTGTTTGCCTTTCCTTGGAAAACAAACTTGGGAAATGACAGTTCAAGAGCTGAAAAGAATAATTAGACGTGTCTGTTGCAGATATGACATGCACCGCTGGTTGAAAGCATGTCTTAACTGAGTTCCCAGCCTGCTTGTGAAAACTGCCAGCAGAATATGTGCCCAAAGCTCCGCTGGTGCTTCTGCCAGCAGTCTCTGCTTCGCCACTGCTTTGCCCTCCTGTGCTTGCTGCCCCTGCAGAGTGGAAGTTGCTGTCCTTATTGCTGTTCTTGGAGACTGTCAGACTGCTATTTAGGGGGTGAAAAAAATCTTGCTGTGCTACGGTCCTCAAGGAGATACCCCCAATGCCTGCTGCTAACGCACGGGAAGCTGCTTTCCCCCACCCCGGTGCGAGAGGAGCGTGCGCCTGTGTGCATTTTTAATATCTGAGCTGACATTTTGCTGTCTTGAAAACAAAAGCTGTTCATGGGCTAATTAAATAGATTTGCACACAGCATAATGTAAGCCCCAAGGAGCGACAGAGTCCCAACAGGGTGTGAACTTTGGAAGAGAGAATGACACAGTATTGTGCATGCAAAAGATTATAATTTTATAATCAATAGTGGGTAATGTGGTGAGCGGAGAGCACAAGAATTCAGAGTGCTTGGTCCATGTTGTGGTTTAACCCGGCAGGCAGCTGAACACCACACAGCCGTTCGCTCACTGCCCCGTCCCCAGCAGTGGGATAGGGGAGAGATTCGGGGAAAAATAAAGTAAAAATCATGGGTTGAGATAAAGATGATGATGATGATGATGATGATGATGATGATGATGATGATGATAATTTTTTTTTTTTATTAGTCTTCTTGCTGCTAAGCTGTTGTCCGCTTGTTAGTATGTTTTTAGAAACCCGCAATGAACAGGGCAAGTCACTGGAAAGCCGTTAAAAGATTCCAAAGACGCTTTACACAGTAATTTGGGTTTCTCCCAGAGTTTACAAATCCTTTCCTGTACTGTCCTTTTCACTAAATAAGTCCCACTGGAGCTGTCTGAACAAGCCACGTGAGCCAGACCCACTTGTATAAATAAAGTTGTGCAGGTAGGAAAGTACACTTGCAGGTAGGTGGTTCCTTTTCTTGCTCTATCCTTCAGGATCCTTAATATTGCACACTATCAGACTCTCTTTTTTACTTTTTTGTTTCTTTTTTGCCTTGGTGAATTTTGGCTTTGCAGTTTCCTACACCTCATTGTGAAGGTATGAGAGGCAATTGGTCCAGTCTCAAAAAGAAGGGTGGTCACATCAGCTACTAGGGAGAAAATTAACTCTATCCCAGCCAAAACCAGGACAGTCTGTAAGGCCCTGGTAAGTATCCAATATGACTGTCATCTATTCCCATAGGGATGAATACTATACGTCTTTTCTTTTCCTTCTTTGTCTTTATTAATATTAGAAACCAAGAAGAATAACAAAACTGCTGTTTCAGAGTGCCTTCTGTATTTCAGAATATGCAGATGGTTTCTGATCAGCACTGCCGCTGTGATGCCCCTGTGATACCAACACAGCGATAGAGTTAATGGAGGTGACTTATTAATCCTAATAGAGCAACTACACTTACAGAGTCTAAAGATAATGCAGAATACTGGAAAACTTGTTCTAATTACAGCAGGGAGCATCTTGCCGCCTTCCTATATTGCCATTTTAAATTGAAATTACTATTCTCAGTAGAAAAGATCTTTTGTTCAGCTACCAGCCAAGAAAGACAATTCTACTGAGAAGGTTTAATAGTGCGTTAATACTCACATTACACAGTTTCCTCAAATGGCCAAGAAGACAAACAGGCAGGAAACAGTGAAGATTGCATACCAAGGGAGACAAAATTAAGTATTGCAATTAAGTACTTGCTACCTAATGCATCGAGGGAAACAGCATTCCCTCTGAGGTGCTATAACTGAAGCATCCTACAAGCGTATCTTGCTGGGGTACAGGGACAGGTTCTCCTGTTTGCAGGGACGCGTCTCCACGTGACCACCCAGCTGGCTGGCAGGGAAGCCATGGGGGGTGGCAGTGGGGCTCCGCAGGTGCCTGGTGCCTCCTTCCAGCCCTGCCTGGCTCCCCTTGCTCCCCCAAAGCCTTCTGCGCCCCCAGGTCCATGCTGCCACTGCAGCAAAGCTGGATTTCCCTGTACATCTGAGCACGCAACGGCAGCACCACATCTCACCCTAATGCTGTTTCGAGACCTAACTCCGATTTTCACTGGAGCTAGCTTGCACTTAAATGTCCAGTTGTGTACATCTGCCTAATGGGTTGGCTGGTTTTTTTAGCCCTCTCTCTGTCTTTTTCTCTGTTACCTGGACCAAAGTTAGCAGCAGGGAAGGCAGACGGGTTGTCCCAGCCCAGTGAGGGCTGTGAGGAAGCAGCAGTCAGATGGAGCGGAGGGAGCCTGTGCTCAGGGGAGCTGCACGAGCTGGTACACAGCCCGGCTCCTGCAGGAAGTTTTCGGGTGGTTTCAAGAGCGTTGTTAACTCTGCGCTCCGTGTTAGTGATCCCAGTGGTGATCTTGGAAGGAATGAGGTGATGGAAATCGATGCGAGAGCCACGTTTCTTCAGAACAGCTCTTCAGAAGTCAGGAGTTTTGCATATGTCCTCACTCCTCATCTCATGGGCAGGTTTCAGCTCTGTCTTGCCTCCTGCAGATACATATGGCTTACAGGTACAGTTAGGCACCCATACCGACAGCAAGGATTTGGTAATCAGCATAGCGGGCATGTTCTTCAGGCTGCAGAGATCGGAGCAAAGCTCTCGGTTTTCTCTGGTTTAGCTGCAGCAAATCCGTGCTCCCTGGGCGCCAGTGATGTATCTATCTTTAAGGGCGCCTCTGACTGTGCCCAAGGCAGACGGTGTGTTATGCTGGAAAACACATTCACGCTGCTGGATAATCGGTGCCGAAGGCGATGATTTACTGTTTGTGTAAGGAGATGTCTCGGCCATGACCCCGAGACATAATAACGCGCAGGGACCCCCCGGCATGCAGGAGCTAGCCCTGCCTCGCTCTGTGCCCACGGGATTGCAGTGTGGGTGTGGGGAGGGCTGGGTCCCGGACTCCCACCCAAGGCAGGGACTTGAAAGAGGTGGCCCTGCATCCCTTGACCGGGGCAGGATGGCAAGGGCTGCTTCCCTGGCCAGTATCAGATGTGCAAAGGGCGCTCAGCAGATGCTCTCAGAGGAATCGGATCTTAGCCACTTTGTACATTTACACGGCGTTGGCCTCCAGCGCTGGCCCCGACCGCACACCCAGACCCCGGCTTCATGCTGGTTTGCAGGGGGCAATTATTTGAATGCACTTCCCAAAGCTCACTGGGCTGCTGAGAGAGCAGCCCTGCTGTGGGCCCAGCAGGCACAGCTGGAGGCAGCATCCTCTTCTGGAACAGAGGAAGTAAAATATTATTTAGACACTACCTGCAATTGCATCACTGGCAAATCGTATCAATGGTAAACATAATCTGCTAACATTTAGCAGATATTAGAAAATATAGTAATATTGGATTTTCAATTAAAATTCCCTTTTGCTATTTCTTTAGAAACGTGTTTAAATGTAGGCAAAATTGTTTCTTGACATTTTAATACCGTATTTGATCAGGTCATCTGTTTGGTTAAAATAAATTTTGTCAACGCTAAAAATGTAGGAAAGCTAAAATCAGGCAACGTTTTCAGGTGCTAAACTTTCCTACTGTGTATGAAACATGGAAAGAAGATGTTAAAACTGATCTGTAACAATTTTTTGAAAGCTAAGCTTAAGAAATCAGAGAATAGTAATGTAATAATAGGTAAAAGCCTGGCATATTGCCTTTCTATGGCCTGGAGGTAGAAACAACTGCAATTTTAAAGTTGTGGAGGTGACCTCTTGCTGCTGTTAGCAAAAAAACACTTACTGAAGCCCTTCTGAGCTTTCATTCTTCCGGTTTTCATTATTCTGTACCCACATTTTCTTTCCCAATCTGTTCTACATGAGTTGATCTAGATAAAAGGAGGAACATGCCATATAACCATGCATGGTATTATATTTCCTGCAGAAATCTCACCCTGTGCTATTATCCTGATGGAGCTGAAGTGGGTGACTCATCATTTTCCATACAGTGGCATCTCACCTGCTGTGGTGCAGAGCACCCAATGGCCTCCCAGGGTGCCTGTGCCAGAGGCTCTCACCAGCCCCGTCATGTCCGATGGGAGCTGCTGGGTTTGCTGCACCGGAGGGCCCAGGCCGGTGTTGGTGGTGCCCGTTCCCCGAGGACAGGCCATGCCCAAGGGCGAGCACCGTCCCTGCAGCGAGCAGCTGTGCTGGGTTTGCCTGAACTCTCACCCACCTCTCCAGGCTGGGCTGCTCCAGGAGCTGTTGCTACTGCCTTGCTCTGAATGGAACTAATGCCTGTTAGTTCACTGGAAAATATATAACTTCTGAATTCTGTTGCGTTGTTATTTCCACGTGTATAGAAATAAACATCCATGTACCCTTTTGCTTTGCTGTACAGCAGCAGTTACGTGCTTACGCATTCGAACATGGAAATATTGAATATCTAACCCTAGAATTGCATTTTCAAAGGCTGTTAGAGTAACGATGTTATTCACCAGATCCCTGCTAATGGCACAGGCTCTGTTTAACTGTGGGCCATGTTAGAGTCTGGCTATATTTTAGTTCTTGAATTCGAGGGCCCAAAGCTACCAGTAATGGTCAGTCAATGTTTTTTCTAATACATCCTAAGGATCTACTTTGGCACTGGTTTTACAACAGGAATAAGTAAGGTGCAGTCCTTGCCCAAGTCTCACTGTAGGTGGTGAAACCCAAGTGGCCCTGGGCGGTGGTGGTGCCCCCCTTGCCCTGCCTGCCCTGCCTGCCTGCAGCACCAGCTCTGCCTGTCCCCTCCCGGTGGCCTTTTTGCAAACTGCCCTCCCTCACATTCCTGCCAGAAGGGTTTAGTTTGGGGAAGGAAGAGCCTGGAAAATACCAGTCATGGAAACAGAAACTAAATTATTCAGTTTAGTGCTGCCGCATAATGAATCCTGGATTTTTAGCTGTCCTGATGCCAATACTCTATTTTATTTTGGGATTATATGAAAATATGGTAATGACAAAGAAGTGACAGGAGTTCAAAATAAGTATTAGAAGTCCCTTTTTTTGGACTGACTTCTGACAGGTTTGAAGCTGATCGGGGTAGGAGCACCCTGAGCAATACCTCTGCACTGATGCCTCCACTGCCAGACCCTTTCATTCTTCCTCCAGCTATTGTTCCCTTTCTCATTATCCTGCAGCTCCTTCTCTCTCCCAGCTGCTCTGGCCTCCTTCTTCCCAGAGCTGTTCCTCCCTGGGAGCTGCTGTGTGGGTTGCAGTCGCCTCTTATTACTGGGGTGCTCTCAGCTGGTTTCTGTCCTGCCACTGGGCTGAAACCGAGCGTGTTGAACGTTTTCCTGGCCGCATCTCAGAGCACCCAGGCATCTCTTGTCTCTCTGTAACTCAGTGAAACTTCAATATGCATTTGACAACTTAAGGCAAAATTCGACAGCTCCCATTGACAGTTAGGAAGGAGGTGATGCTAAGGAATAAACAAAAAGATACGTCAGTACCTGAAATAAAAAAGCTTAATGAAAAGCTAATCATGTAGTACAAAGAATGCCAGCTCAGCGCTTACTGGAAAGAAATACCCTGGCAATCATTACTAAGGCCATTTCTAATTTAATGTGCAGTTGCTGAAGCAACAGCTTCAGTTTAAACTGCAAAAAGCTGAAGCACTGCAGTCCTGGTTGGAAGCGGCATTGCTGCAGGGACTCATCTGTCCCCAAGTCCCCACCTACCTTATTTAAATTCCAAATACACATAAACTTACCTGGTTTGTATCTCAGTCATTATAAAAAAGATATGATAGGCATGTTGACTATAGAAAAACATAAAAAACACAAATATAAATCTATTCTGAGATGTTGTAAAGCAAAGTTAGCACATGCCTCAGGCGACGCGTGTATGTGGACACAAGACAGAAATGCTCTCAAGGAGCAGACCGCCGCGCAGCATTGGTGGAAAGTCCTGGCTAAACCAGACAAGTTTCCACTTTCCCTTAGGAAATGGGGTACCAGTTTCAGACCAGCTGATGAACGTTCAGATGACTCTGTAAGGTGCCATTACAGACTGCATTGGTCCCTGCAGTGTTACAGATCAGCTGTGACTGTTGTCCCTGCAAATGGCTCATCCCCATCAGAACCCCCCTCTTCTCAGCGAATCACATTGGGACCAGGTCTCTCATATATCTGATTTTTTTTTTGAGCTACCATTCTTTATGTCCTTGATTTTGTCTCCCGTTTCATACCAAACAAGTCACTTTTCTGATTTTGTACCACCCACTGTGTGCAACCATTTTGCACATTAATACCTTCCAGATGCCTGCCCGGGTGGGTACCGAGCGATGCCTCCGCTGCCCAGCTGCTG
>NW_008824056.1:3420850-3424195 GCF_000699105.1 Pygoscelis adeliae
CCCGCTATGCCAGCGGGCCCCTCCGCTCCCCATGCCCAGGCAAGGCCAGTGGCTGCTGCCCGCTGTGGACACATCTTTCCCTCCTGCCTTTCAGCCTCTGCTTGCACCTCACTAATGCTTTCCATCCCCTTAATGATTGTTTATTGAGCTCTTAAGGGATTAACCTTTGGCTTTTAAAATTGGAGCTTCAGGAGCTTATTTCAGGAGCCTAGTCTAAAAATGTACTGGAAAAAAAAATCACTGGCATAGATAATCTTTTTTATAATCTCTAGAATTTATCTAAAAGAACCCACTGTTAAGGAAAAATACCTCCGTTAATGTTCAAACATGAGTGAGTATGGTGGTTGTTGTACAAACCTTTTAAAGCTATTAATGATTGATTTTAATACCGTGTATTTAATGGGGGGCAAGATCAGCACTGACTTAAAACCATAGCAAACTTGTGTGTAGAAAGGCAAAAAGTCCTCTGTGAGTTTCTATTTGCCACTTTGATTTCTAATGTAAGTAAAATCAAAAGCAATTATAAATGGAGGCAGGTAGAAAAGCTGTACTCCCAGAACTGCAGAGATGTCTCAGATAAGGATCAATACCAAAACAAACTGCTATTTAATATGGGGTTTCTTAAGAGAAACTTGCCCTTCATGCACAGGACCAGCATCATCATGCAGAGCTTGCTGGGAAGCGCTGATGTTGCAGCCGTGGTGGATCTGAAGTAATCCCATGTAATCAACTGTCACTTTGCAAAAATTGTTCCTTAAAAGTTCCTTTAAGAATTCCTTAAAGATTCCTTTTGTAAAGCACTGAGATAGCCAGTGTGATATTCAGCCAAGTAGCCTAAATCTAATTCACTCCTGGAATTGTACCAACACAGAATTTGCCGCTCTGCATGTAACAGCAAACCAGGTAACTCATGTTGCTGCAGAGCCCTGATCTGACTTTCCAGAGCAGCCTTCAGTGCAACCTCTACTCATCTCCAGTAGCCGTTTATTTAATTCTTCAACTAATGAAACATAACTCTATTTTAAGATGTATCTTATTAAATGCTTTTCAATTGTTCTTACAATGTCTGCCATTTGTGTTCTGGTATTTTGTCCACTCTGATAGCTATTTTACTGTAATCTGCTTTAGCTTCTTTCTGTACTCGCCGCGAGAGAGGGGAGAGGGGAAGCATCGCCAGCAGCTGTGGCTCCGTGGGGACCCTTGCTGGGAACCTGAGATCACCCCAGCACCCTTCCCAGGAATCCGTCCCACACCCTCTCCCTTCCGCTGCCTGCTCAGGCATTTCTGCTCTTAGGAGTCCTCATCCATCTGCCCGTGTCCTCGCTAGGGAAAGGGCAGGGATGGGCTTTACCTGCTTTCAGAGCCTCACTGACTTGGCTTAGGCACCCCAAACTGCACAGAGCTGCCTACCTTTTCCTTTCTGTACCCCGACCTTTAAGAAATGGCATCACCACACATAATAATAAATTTTTTAAATCTTGACACAGTCGTAAACGTTAAGAAAAGGAAAGGTTCCCTATGGCTCTGTGTGGTTTTACAGGAAGCAAATTAGATGTGACTGTAAGCTGTAAATACAAATTGCTTCAGCCTTGGAGTGCCCTTTTATGTGCTCTCCTATTACTATTGCACAACCACAGAGAGAGTGATTTACTGAAATCCCAATGTCTGGAAGAGGAAACAACAGTGAGATACGTCTGGTGATCATTCCCTTTCTATGAGAGAACTTGAGCATTGCTACTGGCCGGTTTTCCCCTTATCTCTACATGAGAAGGGACAAGGGGACAAAGAGGGAAAAAATTCCTTCAGCCTGAGTCACTGAGAAAGAAGAAATGACAGTAGGAGACAGAGAGAGGTCCACCAATTAAAATAGCGACATTTGTAGTAGATTTGTGTAGTCTTGGTGCAAAGACTTACAACCAAGTAGTGGCTTATCCTACAAAACATGCCGCCGTCCCCGAGCCACGTCCAGGCACAGCTCTGCCCAGCCGTTACCCTGCACCCAGGTTTATCCTTGGGGGACTGCTTCCTCCATGCCTAACAGCTTGGTTGCAAACTATAGATTGAGATTTTTTGCCCTGTGCTGGATAGAAAACTGGTGGACAGGTTGTACAGGAATTAAGTTCTAATTTAGTAAAAAAAATGGGCATGGGCAGGAGGACCAGGGAGCGACACCTCTGCAGCAGCAACCCCAGGGAATAGCTTCCTAAAAAATCCAGAAGGCGTAAATTCACTGCTGTGACCCCCAGCAGCAAGGCAGCCTGCCCCGGGGCTGGCTCTGCTGCCTCACCGCGGTTCAACGTCTCCTCCTTTGCGTGTCCCATTGCAGAGCACTGGCTCTGATCAGCCCAGATCAGTTTTGAGTGCGGGAGGAATGTAAAGACTGTGCCTTCTTTCTCCAGCATATTAAAAACAACCCTGGAGACTTATGGGGCTTGTGTTTTCTGGTGGCAGGATACCAGCAAACCCCCTTTTGGGCATAAAGGCCCCAGTGAAGCGCTCAGTTTTTAAGCCCCTCTGTATCACTGGTTTCACCCATCCTGTGCAATGCAGCAGATCCAGAGCAAAGGCTCCCCCCAGCAGCCCTTTTGCAGCCATTTCCAGGGACAGGGCGTGCTGACCATCCCAGAGATGCTGGTGGGCTGCCTCGTCCCAGCCTCGTCCCCAGGGACTGCAGACACCCCGTGCTCCTGGGCTTGCCGGGGTGCCAGCACTGGCTGCCAAGAGGGGAGGGCAGAGCCACAGACAAACTCATTTGCAGCTCAGTCTGATTTTGGCAGACGGTTTAAATAGATGCTAAGTGATGAGGGAGCTCTCGAGGAAAGGGGAGCAGGACTTTGTCTCCTGCTGTGTTTGCGCTGTGCCCGGCAGGAAGGCACCCTCCATGCTGTCTTAATGGAAATAAATACCTCCCTGATACAGGTGCTAATGAGGCTTCATCTGGCTAAGGTGACTGCCGCAGGAACCCTGCCAAATCCCCTCGGTCCCAGCTGCAGCGGAGAAAATAGCAGCCAGGGCAAAGGCTTAGTACTTTTGTAAAGTAATGAGAGAAGAGGGATCATCCTGCCAAGCTTACTGGCCAAATTATGAGATTGAATCTCTGAAGTCATAATTTGGTGGTTAAGTGAACAGGACTAATTCTATGTAAACTGACAGGTCTAATTATTGGACCCATTTCTAGAAAAAATCGGGGAGCAGGTGTCCGGCAGCCTGCTCCAGAACCAGGGCAGTTTGCAGGGTCCTCCAGCACCGACAGCCCCGACTTTGCCCTAAAGCTCCCCGGGTACCCGTCAAGGATGCAGGCTGGGGTCACACACTGACCCCCCCCCAGGAGATGGGATGCCTCTG
>NW_008824056.1:3424247-3426532 GCF_000699105.1 Pygoscelis adeliae
TCGCTTCTGCGCACAAGGAATGTCCCAAGCGCCTTGCAGGAGCCTCCTGCCTTCGGGTCCAGCAGGAGAGTGCTTAATTGCCGAGAGGCCCCTCGTGCCAGCCCCGTAAACTGCTTACAGCCTGCTGAGCAGCAAGCAGCTGGAATGGCATGAGCTTTCCTGCCCAGAACATTAGTCTGGGCTAAGCAGCCTGACGAGAAGGACTCGCTTGCTGGGCGGCGATTCCCCTCCCTCACACCCGGCACACACCTTGGGATGCTGCGCTGATGCCAAAGTCGGCTGCAGGGAAGAGGCTTTGCAGCCAGGAGAAGTGGCAGTTCTGGTGACACTGCTGTGCTGGGTCTCGCCTGGGGCAGAGGCAGCTGCCCCCTCCCCAGCAGCCAAGGGACCCACGGGGCATGAATCAATCCCTGCCTTGCTTTCCAACAGCCTGCTCAGGGAGGGGACACAGGGGGTGGGCAGGGTTTGGCGAGTCACCTTGTCCCCAGAGCACCAGAGCTGCACACCCAGCTCCTCGACAGGAGTATGGCCTGGCACAGCCACAGCACTGCGTTTGCAAGGCTTCTCCCACCAACATTGACCTGCTCCAGAGTAATGAGTCCCTGCAAAGAGACTCTGGGAGTTTCTTTGACCAAATTCAGTTCCCCTTAAACAGCAGCATTGGTTTACGCTGGAGGGGGCTATGAGCTTGCGCCGGGTTTGCAGCCCAGAAGTGCTTGCGGCTGTCACCGAGGCGTTGTACCATGGGATTTGGCTCAGGAAGGTTTCTCGCCATAAGCCCAACCGACTGCCATAGGACCCACTGGGGTCCCGCTGTTTTAGCAAACATGGGACGGGGACGAGGGCAGGAGGCAAGGCTGTGCAACAGCGGGAGGGCATGCCTGCTTCCCTGCCCTGCCCAACACCACGCGCTGGTCCTGGCGCTGCGGGGACTCTTGTGCGGCAGCCCGGCAAAACCGGGGCAGTTTGGCACCTGGAGGGGACGACCCGTCACCCCGCTCATGGCAGCAGCACTCCCCGGCATGCACCGGCGTGGGACCTTTGCTCAGTAGAGCAGCAGCTCGTGCAGCTGCATGGGCTCCCCAGCCCTTCCCCAAACTGTTCAAATTAAAAAAAAAAAAAAAATCCAGGATGTCAGAATTCAGCTATAAATCAATCTGCAATCTCACTGGGCAGAAGTAGGTCGCTGCTTACATGGAGCAGCCTGATAAGTCTCAGCGTACTCCCCAAAATACTTCCCTGCAGGGGCCACTGAACCTTGGGAGACAGCCAGAGGGCAAGGTGGGATAAACCCATCAATTTGCAGTCACTGAAAATTCAGGAGAGATGTCGCATCTTTGCTGGGGTTGCTGCCTTGCCATTTGAGTTATCTGGGTCAGTTATTTTAAGGCCCCAACATTTTCCCCTCCCTGCATGTGGGGTGGGTGCTGCTGTGGTGGGGCAGATGACACACACCAGCAGGAGTGTGCTGGTGTGCCTGAACCCACTGGCATGTCCAGCTGGCAGGAGCCGTGAGTTAGAGCTCTAAATGTATTTGTCAGTAATGCAGTAGCTCATACCTGCTAGCAGATTGAAGGGTTTGTGAGGAAAATTTCCTGTGCGTTGTGGCAAAAGCAAATTTTGCAGCGTCTATATGAAGAGGGTCTGCCTGCCCCAGGATGGATACAACGGGACAGCGGGTGGGTGACGGTGCTACCACGCTTACTACGCTCCTCAGTGGAAACAGGATAAATTGCAACGTGGCAGAAAGATGCTGCTGCTCCTGGAGTTTGAGGCAGTTTAAACTTTAGTACCTGATGAAATATAACGTGTGAAGGCATGATGTGTTAAATAGTAAGTAATAAATATGATGCTGCATCCCCTAGTGGGGGCATCCCCAGGGCCATTGCCCCTGGCACAGGCACCGCCAGCTGCCAGCCTGGGGCTGCCCATGCCTGCCTGCACCGAGCACAGGGTCTGCATGTGGGTACGACTCAGCAGGACTGCAGATGGCTTGTATTGCCCTTCATGCTGCTGACCTTCAGTCTGAGCATGCAAGAGCAGATGCACAAACCAGTGTCACTGCTCCCTTTACCCCTCCAAACACCATCTGCAGGCCCCCAGCCAAAGGAGTTAGTGTATAAGTGACACAGATACCAAATGACCTAGAGGAGCCAACGAGGAGAGGTGCTATGCTGGACCTTGTTCTCACCAACAAGGAGGGGCTGTGGGGAATGTGAAGCTCAAGGGCAGCCTAGGCTGCAGTGACCACGAAATGGTGGAGTTCAAGATCCTTAGGGCACCGA
>NW_008824056.1:3428502-3442360 GCF_000699105.1 Pygoscelis adeliae
GGCTTATAAAAAAGATGGCGGCAAACTTTTTAGCAGGGCCTGTTGCGACAGGACAAGGGGGAATGGCTTTAAACTAAAGGGGGGTAGATGTAGACTCGATATAAGGAAGAAATTTTTTACGCTGAGGGTGGTGAAGCACTGGCCCTCAATTTTGAAAACTGGAGTTTCTCTTTCATGAGAAAATAGTGTGTCTGGTAAACTTTGATGAGAAGATAAGGGGGGCAAGAAAAAAGGCCAGATACGGAGACTTCCCTCACATCTCCCAGGAGATGCATAGAAAGCATAAAAACTACTTTTTACAACTCTCTCGCAGGCAGCTTTTCACTGCCAAGCCCCTGCCAAGCTAATGGCCACATGGGAGGACAGGAGACAGCCCCAGGGTCACACCACGCACACTGCTTAAAGAGTGGGGAAACCTTCCGGCAGGTGCCCTTCCCAGCTGGGATTTGCATTAACTGGCTGCTTTACCCAAACGGCCACTCGAGGGGAGCGCTGCGAGCCCCCCACCCACGCACCCCACCATGCACATAGGTCTTTCACCAGGTCTCCCCAGAGCCCCTGCCTGTCTGCCCCGCTGCTGCAGGTATCCTGTGTGCCAGGTCCCAAATCTACACATTTAAACTTCGTCTCCTTTCTGTGTTTTTCTCTAGTGGATAAAAACTGATTGTTTTAAATTATTTTTTTTTTAGCACTGATTAGTATTAAAGTGCATCTCCTTAGGGGTTGTTTAAAAAAAGGCAGAGCCTTTGAAGGGGGGAACACTGAACTGCAGCAAACCACAAAATTTAATTTATATCATCTTGTTTAAATTATTGCTGGGTTTTAAAAGGTTGTTTAAAATCAGGACAAAGAAATCACTGGCAATGTTAACTGTGCCACTTAGCGTAAATACGCTTTTGCAGAGAAATGTAAAAATAAATATGCTGTTCTTCTAGCGGCCCCACTGATCATTTCATAATGAAAGCAGGCAGGCAGATGAATTTCCTTTCAGTGAAAACACACAGAAAAATGATAGGCTCGTGGTTATTTACTTTAGGTTTTGAAATGAAATTACAGCAATTATTTTGCTCTTCAGAACATGAAATGCAGAATTAATAGAATTCACAGAAGATGAATATTCAATTATCCGGGTTTAGGGATTTTTGTGGCTGGTGCTGAAGCAATAGGCAAACATTCCTTCGGAGAGCTGTCTCCAGCAGTGCTGTCTGCCGGCAGATCCCTGCTAGGTGCAGTTTTTGCTCTGCTCAGGAGCCCAAGGGCAAGGAGCTGTGCGGAGCCCGGGGGCGGGGGGCTGCCCCGGGCTGGCCGGGCTGGGGGACGCTCCATCCTCCAGATGCTCCGGTGCGTCCGGGCAGCGCACGCCACGGGCCAGGGCACCTTTCCCAATTAGCAGAGCAGGAGTGGTGGTGGGTGCCAGGAGGGGGAAAGGTGGCCAGGGGAAAGGGACAAGCAGATTTTGCAGGGAGCATGGCAGAGCTCGGAGGGGCTCGCCCAGCTGCTGTGAGCAGCAAAGCCCTCAGCTCTGTGCTGGCGGCTTGTTTACAAAAGGTTGTGGACAAACAGTTGAAAAGTTTATAATCAAAACCGGCTCCTGTTCACAAAGAGGTTTTCCCAGCAAAGACAGACCAAAGAGTACGTGACCGGCGTTACCTGTAGTCCACAAACAGCCAGAAATTGTTTAGATGATAAATTTAGATGGTGGGGCCCAGAGTACAGATTGGTATGCTCAGTGTGGGCTCAAACTCCAAAACAACTTATTTTTATTGTTCTACTTCAACACTGCCGTGAGTGATCCTGCTCATTAAAGTTACCAGCTGAAGGAAGCTGCCAGCCAAGTTACTGACTCTCAAATGGTCCTTACCCTCGGTACGAGGGAGCGGGATTGCAACCTGCAGGTAAATATCCGCACACACATGTGAGGTGACGTTGTTACTGCATTGCAAACCCACTCCGATCGAGTAACATGTGTTTGTGTTCCAGAGACTGAGGCTTCAGAAATCATGGTTTAAATAAACCAGAAATAATTATGATTAAAAACTACCTCTCAAACCAGACCCGTCATGGCAGCTGTGCCACGGTTTCCTGCACACCACTGAGCCCATGGACTCGGGGACGGCTGCCCCATCTCTGTGCACAAGGACAAGATCACCACCCCTAGTGCCAATGCTGTTAAAAGCTGACGAGCCCCAAGTCTGGCTTGGGCTGTCATCTGGATGGAAAGTGCCACTTGTGGGGTCCTGGCTCTGACCGTGACCCTACACAGGGCCATCAGCTTTGCCCCAGACCCTGGAGCGGAACCAGTGAGTCCTGCCCGCCCTGCCCCACAGGGTGCCCTGGCTGCAGCCCTGCAGCACCTCCATTTAAAGAGCATTAAGGGCAAGACTTATTTTTCCAGCTCACAACTATATGTTAGAAAACACACAGGTGAAGATTTTTGAAAATATTTTTCTGCTTATAATGGCAAGGTCATTTTTGTTTTGTTTTTAAAAGCAGCAAACTACCATATGGCAGTTATTAAAAGAAACGGATGGGAAAAAATTAACTTTGAAACAGTGAAATGCATCGAAACTGGCTTATTCTAGTGCTTGCAAGAAAGTAGGTTCTTCGGCGGTGGTGTCCTCGAGCAACCTGCCCGCGTTTTGTCCCTGGGGACACAGAGGTCTTCAACACTTCTGCCTGTGTCCAGACGTTGTATGAAGCAAGTATGGAGCCAGGCAATGAACGGGAAGATCTGCAGGCTACAGCTTCTGAGCCTGGTCTGCACCAGAGCCAGGAAAACACCTTTCCTGCAGAAATCAAACCTATGGAAGCGTGTTTCCATCCTGAAGCTCTGACCATAGGTGTGACACAGTGCAGATGCCCTGGGGACCGCCCCCTCACCCCAGGATGTCCTTCCTCTCCTCGCCCTGTGTCCCAGCAGCTCCAGTGCACATCGCTCCGTGATGCCCCTCATGCATGAGCAGAACATTTCTGCAGGGGGATTAAATCTCCCAAGGGAGACGAGGCAAATTCATAATGTCACCACCATCTTTGAGTCCCACATGGCACAGCCTCTCCACTGACCTTCCAACCAGCTGGCCACTGCCAAAGCTCTGTTGGCACCACTGCTGACAGGGACACTCCAGAACCACCTGCGAGTCCCTTGGAGATCTGCTATGGGACTGGTTCTGCCAGTTCTGTAGTTTAAATTTAAAGCATTACAGAAGATTTCCTCCTATTTCCTTTTTATAGGGTATTTCAAGGTTCTCGCGGCCTTACGGAGGGAGGTATTAGAACAGCACAAGCTAACATGTTTACAGCTTCACGTATAAATTTGAAAATGTGTTTTCTAAACTGATGGCTGTATATTTTCAGACCTTTCCAAAGCGCTTGTTTTTCTTTGTATAGCTTCTGCTTCATTATTCTAATTTAATAAAACCATAGCTAAGGCAGAGAGCCGACTCTTTCTGGCTAATGACAGACTTTGATTTGTTTGTACTTCTTGTTATAGATTTTTCCTAATTACAAGCATTTTTCAGAGGCAGTTGAAAAAATAACCGAGCAGCTGGTTTGAATGTGCAACCTATTATTGTATTTCCTAGAGCTGTGGAAAAAAGTATTACATTCACAGTAGGATGGTTTTCAACAGAGGAGGGCAGAAAAGGCATTTTCCAGTTGGGAGTCCATCTCACCTCCCTCCTCCCCCCCAGCATTACTGCCAAGAAAAAGCTAATTTTTCAGCCTTTCTGGTATCCCTGGAGGCACCCACCCAGCTCAGAGTGTGATGTGTGGGCTCTCCTCAGGACCCTCCATAGGGCAGCCAGGGCAGGGAGGAAGAGGAGCAGCATCCCCAGGGGCCCGAGAGCAACTGTGCTCGGTAAAGGAGAAGAGAGGTCTCCAGGGTCTGGATGAGCTTAGAAGGGACTGCAAACGTTGCAATAGCCTTGTGCAGAAGATGCTTTTCAAAGCAAAGAAAACCAGCCAAGAAACAGGGCGTCTAACTCTGCATCGGCTTGAGCCCAGACTGAGAAACACACCCAGAGCCGCCCCAGAGCCTGTCTGGCTCCCACCTTCTCATGGCACAGAGAACCCTTCAGCTGCTCAGCTGCTGTCAGGCCACTAGCACTGTAAGTGGCGGCCACGGTGCTCTGTCCCCAGCCCAGGCGCTCTCCCCACGTGCGCCAGCTGCACCAGACCCCCCCTCCCAGCTGGACCACAAATACAGCAGGTAGGACCTGCTGCGGTGATAAGTAACAGCACATAGACTCCATCCAAACAGGGGCTTCAGAAATCAGCCCACCAAACAAAAAGCCTTTCATACGAGTCCCAGAGTTGGGTGCAGTGTGACCCAATTCATATGTATCCATACAACAACTTCCCATTAAATACTGATGGGAATATCTCCTGAGGTAAATGCAGACATTTTTTTCCAAGCAGATGATGTTATTCACTGCGCAAATGAACATATTTTAAAGTCATATGTAAGCTCTTGCAATAAGCGAATGAGTTCCTGGTTGTGGGCAGGGCCATGCCAAATACTGAAGCAGACCTTCCTTACCAAACACAGTCCTGCTGTTGCCAATCGCAGTTTTGGCCACTTTTTGTCATGCAGTTCATTAGAAATCACGCACATGTTATAAAACTGTATTGCTAAATGCCTCGTTAACTGATCCAAGTCAAAGTCCCTGCATGTTTGATTCATTCTCCAAACAAAGACTGATTTTCCTATGAAAACAAACCACTACATGCTTCTCTTCACCCCTTAGGCAAGAGGATTTCTGGAGGTGGTTTTGTTGTTCTTTTTTTTTTTTCTTAAAGATAACATACTTGATTGGAGAAACCATTTTAAGACTTGAATCAAAAGAAAAATCGATTAGG
Organism: Pygoscelis adeliae; assembly: GCF_000699105.1. Lineage (NCBI taxonomy): Eukaryota > Metazoa > Chordata > Aves > Sphenisciformes > Spheniscidae > Pygoscelis > Pygoscelis adeliae. The sequence goes on from NW_008824056.1 coordinate 3,433,360, forward strand.
AGCCTGTGTTCTTTACTAGGACAAATTAGGAAAAAGTTGTATTTAAATCAAACAGTTCACATTTTTCCTTGGCAACATGTTGTAGAAGGGCTACAACCCCAGAAAAGCCAGCCAACACTTAGCAGGTCTGCCTTTTAGCTGCCCCAATTTTTGCAAAGCAGCAAAGAAATGCAGCAACACAGTCATGGAGATAATGCTGTTGGAATTCCTCTGCTAACTCCCTGGTGCATCACTGCTTGTTGTAGCAAGGTGCATTAGGTAGCAAGTCGTTGTTCTAGGTACAAAGGTGCAGAGAAAATGCTGAGCATTACATAAAGGAAGGAACTGGACAGCCTTCCATGCGTGCATTGCAGTTGTGCGTCACCTATAGATTCACAGCAAAATGCCCCCCTGTCCATCCCTCCCAACGTCCACCAGCACAGAGCCGCTCCACGCTTCAATGCTGAAGTGTCTAAGAAGTGTTGTCAAGTGGTGCTTCCCTTCACTCCTTCCATCTGGAGGATGATTAAGTTAAAAAGCCATTAAACTGGAACAGTTAGGCACTCCTGCTGGTACATATATTGCTCACTTATGGGACTGCCGCGCAGCCCTGCCAGGGCTCGCTGCCCAGCCAGGGGGTGATGCAGGGCAAACCAGGGCCGGGCGCAGGGCTGGGGTGCCATGAGAGCACCCAGCTGGGGTGGCTCGCCCACGCTGCCTGCCAAGTTGGCAGGGAAATGGCAGCAGTGGGCAGGGACTGCAGACCCTACGGCGGGGAAGCACTCCACCGCAGGGAGCGCAAAACCAGGTTTGGGTTTATTCAGCCTTCTATAATCACATTGCATTTCAAATTGGCGTATTCTGATTGAAATAAACCTCAAGGGCCTTTCTGTGAACGCATGTGTGCGTGCAGTCCTGTAGCGGTGGGAGGGAAAAGTGTAAGAGAAGCCCACTTTGTGCAGGTGAGGAGTGGGCTGTGGCTGTAGGGCGATGCAGAGCCTGCAGACATGATGCTAGGTGTGCAGGTAATACCAGCATCCCCCTGTCCCAGGTACCACAGGCTTGCCGACTGTCCTGCGGGGTGGCCCTGGTGCAGAATGGCCGGTCCTGGTGGAAGGGAGGTCACTGCCCATGAAGCAGCGGGTCACCAGGAGCAATTTCATCAAGGGACAGCAGCCGGGCGCAGGGATGGGCAGGGGCACAGGGATGGGCAGGGACCGAGGGCAGTGAGGGGTGCAGGTGGAGGGGGCAGCTGGGGCTGGCAGGCAGGTGAATCTCCCTTTCGGGCCCACTTTTTCTCTAATGAGAAAAAAGATGAGGTTTGCTGACCTGACCCTTCCCATCAGGATCACATCGACATGGAAGCAAGGCCACGCTCCCCCCCGAGCACCAGGCTGGAGCCCCGGAAGAGCCTGTCCCAGCCGTGGCGGGGTTACTGCCAGCACTGCGCGGGGTGGGAGCTGAGGGGCCTTTTCAGGAGGAGGGCGGTTTTTCATTATTCATGAGTTCTGCCTGCTGCTGGAAGCTGCGAGGATCAAGGTTTACTTCGCCAGGATCTGTGCCTCCTGCAGGCAAGGCTTCTTCCAAAAAATAATCCTTCCGCTCCTGAGTCATGATTTTTTAGCATGATTAATTTAAAAGAAGAATTAATTCCAGTGTGGTTGGCCATGCATGGGCTTTTCTAATAGCAAAGTGGAGGCAGGATTGCTAGTGGGAGGGCAGGAGGCTGCCCAAGGGGAGCACAGCGTTTTCCTCTAGCTGTGACCTGCTCCGACAGGGAACAAGTCCCTTCACTTGCCCCAGCTTCAGTTTCCCAGTAGTAAAGAAGAATAATCAGAATTAGCCACCCTGGTAAACCACTCAGAAATCTAGAAATGCAAAGGGCTGTAAAACAGCTAAATCTATTGTAGAGGGATAATAGAACTTTAACATTCAATAGTTATTATTTACGATCCAAGAGTTAAGAGCTGCAAAGATAGGCTGGGATTCAGTGGTGGGTTTTTGCACCTACCGCCCATGCGGTGCGGGGCAGGGAGGTGGGCTTTCCAGCCATGGGGCACAAGCAGAGGGCGATGCTCACCACTCCTCAAACAGGAGCAATAAGGAAGAGTCAAAAAGAAGCAGAGGAGGGAAAAAAAACTCAGAAGTCCAGCTTGAAAACAAGGAAGCAGCATTATCAGCTCATTCAAATCATCCTTGGCTGTCCTCTGAGTGTGTGTAGCCAAGTTCTTTGGTTTTCTCCCTGGAGACCATGCTTGGGTGCCAGTGCCCTTGCTGCTCGTGCTGGGAGGGCTGGGACGAGCGAGCGGCAGGACGAGGGCTGCAGCATCCGGCTGGCTGCTGAGTCATTTCGAGACCGAGAGAAATCCCCTCTGCTCCTCCAGCCGCAGGAGCATCCGGACCTGTCCGGGCTGCCACGGGTCGCACCAGGCAGGAAACAGATTTGACTCTATCTGGTGTCTTCTGGTGCCGCTGCAGCCTGACCACAACTGCTTTACAGTTATTTCCTCCCCTTTGAAATGGAAGAGCACAAAAGGAGGGCAGGCAGGGTATCCTCCAGGGAGGCTGGTCTCTCTGCAGCATCTCTGTTTTCTGTTCAAGCTGGCACCAAACAAAAACTCCTTGGGAAAAACTCCTCTGAAATTAGTGAAGGCCTTCAACACGGGATCAAAATAAATCCTCAGCAGTGCATTATACCCGTAAGCAGCACATACTCAAGTGTGCAGTTACTTAATGTGCATCTGACAGCAGGAGCCCCCGATGGCTGATTTACCTCTCGCTAAAGCAAGAGCAGAGCCTATTCCGGGCACACGAGCACTGCAGCACTCAGCCCACTGCAAACGAGCTTTCCATGAGCCCGTTTGTAATTAGACCCTAACCACCCCCCTCGCTCAAAACACAGTCACTGAAGGCCAATGCTTTCAGCTCAGTTTGTGCCCAATGCCAGCATCCTCCAGGGCCACCCACTGCCTCTGTGAATGGCACACGCCAAGACGGCTGCCTGAGAGTCCCGTGCCAGTGGTCTGCTCTCAACCTGGCCGGAGCAACAGCATCACAGGGGTTTTTAAACCTGGTTAATGAGATGATTTTCAGATATAAATACAGTGTTTGAACAGTGAGCCAGCCAAACAGACTCGACTCACTGTTCAGGCCATCTGAGGAGCTCTTCTGTGTCTCTCCTCACATCACTCTCCCCAGCACCTCCAGGATCCTGACCACTTGTCTGCTAAACATGCCAGTTCTGATGATGCATAATTAATGCTGGAAACTGCATTGTGTTATGCATATAAGCTCAATCTGACCTGTAATTACACCCAGTGGAAAAACAACCAGTTCTTGCTGCAGAAGAGACAGCTACCTCCCAGCAGCCTGAAGTCAGAGGGGCGAGCCAAGCAACGAGGTAAAGCAAAACCAGAGCCTGTGTCTCTTTCTGCTCTTTGATCTCCCTATTATCCCAGGTGAAGGATTTTAATGCCATCCATTTAGGGTTGTGGTTTGTTTGTTTTTTTTTTTAAGCACATAGTTTTTATTATTTAAACAATAAAAAAAAGCTTGCGCTTTTCACACAACTGGCAACCACACCTGCAAATGCCTGTCCTCGCAGTGATGTGAGAAACGTCGCTTGAGTTGTACAATTTGCAGTTCCCACAGTCCGGGAGCACATTTCTACACTAATTCCCTTCGTGCCACACACCCTTTTGTTTTTCCTCTGGAAGCTATTGTCATGCAGTGGGCCAGGGCCCCCTGAGCCCTGTGCCAGCAGGTGGGCTGAGCAGGGCCGGTGCCGATCCCCGGGGCACGGCTGCTGTCCCCTCTGCTCACCCCAGCAGAGCTGCGGAGGACACGGTGCGTCTGCCCGACCAGGAGGGAGCAGGAGCACCGGGGCAAGGGTTTGCCACGGCGCCAGGCATGGGCAGGCAGCTTTTCCTTTTCCTGCCTGCAGCCCAGCTTCTGCGGGCGCTGCCATCTCCTCCCGCCAGCCTCCCCATGCCTTTCCCAGATAACGCGGGGCTTAATTGATGCATTAGGAGAGAGCTAAAGTACACACACTTTCCCAGTAAAGCTAATTTTGCACACGCTATTACGGGTTTAAGTGCTGATGGACGATAACAAGACCAGAAGATGCAGGGAGCCGTTGCTGCTCTCCTCACCCAGGATGCCGGGATGCCTCGCAGCCAGCCAGGCTCTGCTCCTGCCCTCTCCCTGCCCCATGGGATGGGATGGGATGGGATGGGATGGGATGGGATGGGATGGGATGGGACGGGACGGGACCAGCCACCCCACTCCCACACAGGTCCTGGCTCCTCGCTGTGGGGCAGAGGGATGCGGTGCCCCATGGGAGGGCAGAGCCTGGGGCCAGCGGGGTTCCTGCCCCTAGCATGCCCAAGCCCCTGCCGGCAGCAGGACTCCAGGGGCTGGGATCACCCCAGGGCTTCACAGGCAGGTCAAACAAGTTTTACTGTTGAAAAATTCCAATTGGTTTTCAAAAGCTGAGAAAAGCAGTCTGTAAAGGCTCCTGTGTCATTTGAACTTTAGGCTATTCATACCAGAGCCTTTGTTGACATTTTGTAACTTTTTTATTTATAAATTTTCTTCCCTCTACAATATGCTGCGCTGCAGAAACAGATGTTCCAAATAGCTTTGCAAACAGAGTTATATCTCTCAGGCTGTTATCTCACTGACCCCAGATACATGCCTGCTTAATAATTAATGACTTTTTTTTAATTACTGGAATACTGCGCAGATTCCTCTGGTGCACTGAAGGAGGAAACCAGACTTGCGCTCGGCATTTTAATAGGAGTCGACAGACAAGCGAAGCAGCCCGAACGCGGGGGCAGAGCACGTTCACCAAGAAGCACTCCCCGTTAGCTGGGCTAACACCCACTGGAAGGTCATGCATTTGAAGTTTTTAAAGTTTGCCCCCCAGTTCTGAGGATAGTTTTCAGTCATGGAAAACCAGCAGGCTGTTTAAATAAGTCACCAATTTTCAGAGGTACCAAGTGCTGTGATTTTCCAGCAGCAGCTTTGGTAGTGTTGGCTGGTCTCCGGTACCTCTGAAGGCCATCACATACCTATTGAAAACGCCAAATATCGAAAGCGAGCTGCACCTGAAAGTGCTTCCCCACACAGAAACCCGAGGGCGTTTCCTCCCTCTGTAAAGGGCTTGGACATGTACATGGGACATCAGCGCAGGGCTCTGCCCTGGAGAACCCCAATGCCTTTCTCTGGTCACTGACAGTTCTGCTGCAAAGACCCATCACAGTTCCTTGGCAAGATGAGAGCTTGTCCGAAAAATAAATAAATCTGTATTTCTGTTCCCTGGGAAATTTTGACATATTTTGAAATGAGCTGCAAATTTTTAACATTCATAGTTCCTATTTGGTATTTTGAGTCAAAATATTAATTTTTTCACATTGAATAGTGTTAAAACAAAAAAATGCTAGAGCATGGCAGCGTTTCAAGCAGTTTTGCAGAGTGAGTTACAAGGAGTTTTCCTTGCTCATTGCATTTACTCCCCTGCTAGTTGCAGTCCCTGGCAAGCGATGGCAAACCTGGGATTCAGCCTGGGTGGGGAAAAAAATAGTCGGTAAGTCAGAGCAGCTCCTGCTCAGGCTGGAGCTGTAACACAGCTGTCCAGGCAGAGGGGCCGTCCCCATGCTTGAGTTAAAACGTCCACTAAGCAGCGATGAGATTACCGACCTCTCTGGCACTGTGGGTAGGGTGGTCCCTTTTCCTCCTCTGACAAATGCATCACGTATTTTATGTTATTGCGGTAATGTCTGCATCAGTTCAATGTCAAACACACTGCAGGAACGCAGCTCTAATGAATGCTTGGTACCCATTGTGCAGCTCTACATACCACCGCTGATCGGTACATGCCGCTCTGGGTGCTGTCCCATCGCTCGCAGAGGGGCAAAGGGACCATCCCTGCCTGGGGGGTCCCTGGTCCCCCTGGGCACAGCCCGGCTGGGGCAGCCTAGGAAGAGCAACTGCCTGGGGCTGAGGGGCTGGGCTCTTTTGGGCTGGTTTGGTTGGTTGGTGGGGTTTTTTTTAATGTTAACTTCTTCATTTGTCTGCAGTCGCAGTAAATCAAGCTCCCGTGCCGCTGTACTCCTCCCCCCACAAAAATCCAAACTATGGCCTGTGTAAGTCACCCCCGCACACATCCTGCGGCCCGCGTCTGCCGGCCTCCTCCGGCCAGGGAAGGTAATCAGCTAATTAAGAGATAAACTCGGCTCTCACAGCCTCTGTAACCCAGCGTGTGTCTGACAAGGCAACACTTAATTAAAACAAATCCCCGCATGATTTGCAAACAATTTTTTTTTTAATTACAGTGCATTGCCCATCAGAATAATATTTTTAATGACTTGTATAATATCATGGCCATCTCCCATCAGCTAGTGAAGCTCAGACATATATGTTTGTTTTCTTACATCTTTTCTTTTACTCTGCACAAACATTCAAAGACCAAAACCCACCTGGACAAACAAGTGCCAACATGCTGTAGTGATACCCGCGGAGGGACTCGGGCATTACAAGACTGGCGGTGCCTGTGGGACGTGGTCCAGCACCACTTGTCGCCGCTGTGGTTGGGGGTACTGGGGAAACAGCACTGTGCAGGGGGGGTGTGGGTGTGAGCACCCCGCCGGCTCCATCCCGGTGCCAGGGCTGCATCTAAATCCCTGTTGCTGCAGGTTACGTATGGATGATAAAAGCCAGCAGCTTCCCTGTGGCCATGGGTTCAACGTTTTGCATTTCAGCATGTGAGCTTTGCCCAAAACAGAGGTGGGGGGCTGGCGGTGGCTCTACGGCACGGCCCGACCACGCTCGATCAGGTTTGGTAGGATGATGTGCTTCCCTTACCAAAACTACCTTGATCCAATCATTAGACCAAGTCTGGGAAAAAAAGAGGTGTGTGAAGCCAACACGCCTCAACTGTGACAAATACGTAGGACAAAACACAAGCTCCAACATGGTTTTAATGCTCATCTCCTCCTTTTTTCTAAAGAGAAGGTATGAACAGCCATATTTTAGCCCTAATTAAGTCAATCCCAACATATGCAGCGACAATGAGTGACCTGTGAGGCAGGGCGGTACGCTGCCGGTACACACTGTTCTCCAGAAACAATGACATTAAGGATGAAGTGGGAAGCCACCACGCTTGCACGGAGGCTGAAGCCGTGCAGCACAGACGCTCCACGCCTGGCGGGGAGACAGCTGGGCCTCCTCCGGACTATTAAAAATGAGGGGATGACTCAGCCTCCCCCTCGAAGCGCGGCAGGAGCACTGTGTGGAGAAAAAAAAAAGCGCCCTGCCCCCCCCGCCTTCCGGTGGCAGGCAGGTGGAGATGTCCCCATCACGCAAACTCTGATCCACGGCCATGGGTGAGGACTGCTGGTCTGCAGGGCTCTGAGCAGCATCCCAGGGGTGCTCGTGCCCGCAGCGCAGAGATGCGCTTGGCAGGCAGCGCACCTCGCCGAAAGGCATTACCGATTTGGCAAGGGATGCTGCTTTCCAGACAAGAAGAGACACGAAGTTGTTGACACATTTCTTCCTGTTCCCATTCAAAACTACATCACAAGTGGTGCTGCGAGAAAGTCACGTGCGGGATTTAACAGATTTCTTCCCAGAATGAGTCTTCAGCTCAGAAGGGTAGGACATGAGGGATTAAAAAATTAATACAAAATTCTGTTTGCCTGAGAGGACTGTCACAGCATGCTCGAAAGAGCGTGCCAAATTCTTCACTGATCTCTGCCCTGTTGTAGCCTGAACTGATGCCACTTGGAAAGCAAAAGACTTAAGTAGCAGTTTGGTTCATATAATTATTAATATCCACTCTGTTGGGAAAGAATTTACAAATCAAGTACAAGAAAATGTTGCCCATCCGTCACAAGTGTGTACCTTCAAACTGCAGCATTACAAACCATTGCCTGGGATTGGGGGAGGGGGAGGAGAAAAAAAAAAGGGAGAAAGGATGGGACGCGTGTCCCTTCTCCTGCCATCTGGCCGTCTGGCAGCAGGCTGGACAGATGCTGACCTGCCCATCAGAGCGGGGTGCGGGCGCTGCCCTCCAGGAGCAGGGCTGTGAGGCACCGGCGAAGGGGAGCGCTGAGAGTTACTGAAACAGGGTGAAATGTAAAATGCCAGAAAATAAATCGGGAAGTGGCGAGGCCTACATTTTAGTGCTGAATATGAAATGACACAGAAGAGGCATGTGAAAAACAGAGTTAGGTTCTGGCAGCTCCTGACGCTGGGTGCTGCCTGCGGGACGTCGCCCTGTGCCTGCGCATTGGGGCATCTCAGGGCATGGGGCCAGCCCCGTCCTGTCCCATCCCATCCTATCCCATCCCATCTCGCCCCGTCCCTGGGGGAGCAGGGCAGCACTTGGCCCCGCAGCAGCCCCCAGCTCATGGGGGGGGCTCATGGCTGCCAGCCGCAGCGTTTGCCCTGGGAGTAATTTGGGGTTGGCAGGACCCTGGGACATGGCTCATGCTGCAGGAAGGGACCACAGGGGCGCAGGTCACAGCCCTGCAAGGCTGGGTGGGCATGCAGCTGCCAGGGTGCTGGGCACAGCCCTGTCTTCCTTCTTGTGAAAAATGAGGGCTTTTGCCGGCATCTGTTGAGCAGGGAGATAGATGCATGTGCGAACTAGCAGCTGGATTAGCTTTTGCTGTCCTGAATGCAAAGCGAAGGCTGAATTCCTGAGAAGGAAAAACAGATTGGTAAACAGAAGATTGCCCAATTCACCTACTGGTGAGTCAGAAAGTGGCACTTTTGCTCTCCGGCAGCGAGCGCTTTTTGTTTGACTGGGGTACTGGAAGGCAGCCAGTAACTACCTGGGGTGGGGGGATGACATAAAACCCCTCACTTTGATGGCAGCGTATTTGCACGTCAGGCTCTGCGCTGGGCTGAGCCGTGCTGCTGCCAAAGGCAGAGATTTCCGAGGGTGCTGGGCTCGGTTTGGCACCCGGTGCTGCGGCAGCGCTGCGTGAGTCCTGGCCAGCCACCTGCCGGGGACCCG
>NW_008824056.1:3442405-3444135 GCF_000699105.1 Pygoscelis adeliae
GGCGCTGCCCCAGCCAGCAGCATCCTTGCCCCGTGGTTCCCTGAGACACAGCCTGCCTTAGCGACATGGCCACTGCTGGGGAAGGGGACCATCACGAAGATGGCTGTGGTTACAGGGGCTAACGAGAATTGAAATGCCCAGCATTTTCCTGACCATTGTTACCAATGATGGTAAACAACTGCCTTAAGCTTACAGTGGTTGTTTTATTATTGTAATTGATACATTTGTTACCAAGTGTGGGTATGCAGATGCCTGCCTCCGACAACAGGCCAACCTCCGTGTTTGCCAACGCCTCGTTATATGAGGTTCCTCTAAAGGAAAATGACCTAAGTAAATCTGAATGCATAGTGTATCAAAGTTCAATTACTGAGGCAGCGTTGGAGACACAAACTCGTTGAACCTGAGACGTGAGTAGGAGCCCAGGTGGCAAGCACTCGCTGTAGCATCTTGGGCAAGCCGGTGTAGCTAAGGTAAGGCACAGATCAGTGCTTGCCCTCAATTTTTACAATGTTTAAGGCTATTCATGGATAGTACTCCTGCTTAGGCAGCTCTTCACAGGTCATGGCTCCCCTGGCACTGCAGTACCCCTTTCCACACCCTAGGCTGGGGGCACAGGGCGGGCTGTGGAGGAGCTGCCAGCGGCTGCCCGGCGCACTGAAAGGGAGGCTGGTGCACAAGGTGGGCTCGCTGGCAGGAGCCCAGCCCCACCGATGGACCAGCTCCTCCTGCCTCTCTGGGTCTGGGAAGCGAACGCCCTCACTATTTTAACTTGCTTAAGATCAGCCAGGCACCATGCTGATACACAGAGGAACAAGGGGCACAATTCATCTATTGGTAACTGCCCTACAGGAGCGGCACCTCTCAGCTGCACCAGGCAACGCAGAGATGACCTGAGCAGAGAGTGCTGTCCTGCCCAGCGGCATCCTCGTGTTCCATCCAGCACCCCGGCCCGTCCTGCCTGTGCACCCCGGTCCCCACGGCTCAGGGACACCCAGCCCCAGGTGGCCAGAGCCCCTCAGAGCAGCTGCAGTTACTGACCAGTGCCCCAGACAGGCACTGAAGGGTTTGTAACGCAAAAGAAAAATCCCAGTAAATTAATTCATATATTCTCATTTTCTCTAGGATTTAAATAAGAAGCGTATTGCACTAATAAAAGATAGTGTAAATCTGAACTCCAAACTGGGGGATCGACCCTGATCCTTCTGGCAGCTCCTGGCTGCCTGCTCTGCCTGCACGCTGCCCGGGGTTGCTGCTGGGCAGGAGTCCCAGGAGACGCGCTGCCTGCCCTGGGAGAGACAATCTAGTTGCCTCGTGGTTTAAACCACGACACTGATTATCAGCAGGACACTGCTGCTGCTCTTCTGCAGAGCCAAGATGAGTGGCTCCAGCAGGAAGATGGATTGCCATTTGATTCCTCCACCACCACCTGATAGCACAGGAGCTCCAGGGCAGCACCGGCACGGTGGGTGCTGCACCCGGCTCCTCCTGGGATGCAGAAAGCGGCACGTCCGACCCAAATTCTGCCAATGGGGTTTTTTTGCTGTGTTTGACCATGAAGACATCAGACAGTTCAGAACCGCTTCCCAGAGCCCATCAGGGGCCCAATTGAGGCAGAAAAAGCTGCAAGACTGGAAAAAAGTGGAGACCACATTAAAAAAAAAAAATCAATGGACAAGACTGGAAGAAAAGAAGTCAAGGCCCCAAAAGTGTGGGAAGCTGAAGGGGGGACG
>NW_008824056.1:3444212-3452660 GCF_000699105.1 Pygoscelis adeliae
AAGGGGGGGGTGGGAGGCTGGGAAAAAAAATGGAGGCCAAAAAGGTGGTGGAAGGCCAGGAAATAAGTAGAGATCAAAAGAGGTTAGGAGGCCAGGAAAAAAGGAATGTAAGGCTGGGAAAAAAGTAGAGGCCAAAAGGGGGTGGAAGGCTGGCAAAAGCATAGAGGCCAAAATGGGGTGGGAGGCTGGGGAAAAGTGGAGGTCAAAAGGGGTTGTGAGGGCAGAACTTAGGTTTAGCCAAAAGGAATGAGATGCTGGGAAAAATCATGAAGCCAGGAACAGACTGGGAGGTGAGCAGCAGAGATGGGCGGAGAAGTCACGGGAGGCTGGAAAAAAAGCTGAGTCTGAAAATTGTGAGGCTGGGAAGGGAATGGGAGTCTGGTGAGGCAGTGGAGGCTGCAGGGAGTGGGAGTCCGAGAGGGAGTGGGAGGCGGAGCGGCTGCTGGAAGTGGGTGGAGGATGTGCAGGTTTTGGGCTAGTGGCCATGAGGAGGGGTGGGAGGCTGGAGGAAGGACTGAGCGGTTATGGGAGGCTGAGGGGGCAGTTTTGGGAGAGGAGGGCAAGCCTAACAGGGCAGGGAAGGCTGTAGCAGGGAGGCTGGAAGGCTGGGGAGATCAGAAAGGGAGAGGTGGCCTGAGAGGGCCATAGCCCAGGTCTCCCCACCCCACAGAGCCGGCCGAGCCCCCAGGAGGTCTGTGCCTGTGGGAGAGGGGTGCTCCCCCAGCTGGGCTGCTACTGTCCACTCCCACATCGCTTTCCTGACCCGCTTTTTAATCTGTCCTTCATTTACATGCAGAGTGAAGCATCCCATGACCCTGCGCACCCCAGATGCTGCCCCTCACCCCCCAGCCCCTGGGCTGGGTCCCCATTGCTGCTATCTTACTGCTACGCTGTTTGCCACAAAGCTGCACTGTGTTACGCTGGAGGGGATGGGAGAGCCCCTGCGGCAGAGCCCCCATCCAGGAACAGCTGTCACAGCCACCGTGGCCACCCTCGCTGGGGTCGGGCACAGAGCAGCAGCCTTGCACCACAGCTGCATGGCTGTCTCACTCTCCAGCAGCACCAGAGCTTTGAGACTGGCCATAAAATATTCCAGAAAATATTGTGGCCTCAGTCTTACTTTGAAACTGTGACAGAGAAAACCCACGTTTCTCTGCCCCGCTGCTCTGTGCTTTCACATTGCATCGCTGCACACGCCGGTGGCAGAGCTCCAAGAGCTCCCAAGCCGCCGGGATGGGGGTGTCCCTGGCTGTGCCCTACAGCTGTGAACGGGAGGGCCAATGGGGCCCTGCAGCAGCGTAGAAACTGCTTGAAATGCTGCAGCGCATCCCTTGGGATGTGGGTGCAGCTTCTCAGCAGCACTGAGCACATCCCTGTCCTGCTTCACTCACATCACTAGCGTGTCTCAGTGAGCAAATGGTTGCCAATCTCAGGACTGCTTCCATGACCTGAAACAGCTCAAATCCCACAGCAACCTCCCTTGCTGAGGTACCACCAGCCCCTGCCAGCCCCCCGCATCCCCTTAGCACTGCTATCACCTCTCAGCATCACCACCAGCTCCAGAGGCCACGAAGGAGCGCTGGGAGAGCCAGCTGCTGCCTTACAGCGGGGGGGTGGAGGGGGCAACCTGCAGTCCCAGACTGGGTCTATTTAGGGGGTTAAGGGCAGGAAGCTGTGCCAGGGAGGGAGGGAACGATTAAACTTTTTGCTCCGCCTGCTCACAGGCTCAGGGACTGCAAACAGGGCAACAACCCCAGTCAGAGTATTTGGTGAGAGGAGGGCTCAGGACCTGGAGAAAACCCCCTTTTCTGTGGGCACCAGAAGCCTGACCAGAGCTCCTTCCACATGTACCATGTCAGATGGCAGCCTGCCAGCAGCCCATGTGCCTGCCCAGGCTTCCCTGTGCCCAAACACAGGCCAGCTGCAACCCTGGACTCAGCCCGGATGGATCCACGTGCAGCTACAGAAGGGCTCATGCTCCTTACGCTGGGAAGCACATGATCTCTGAAGCACAAGAGCCAGAGAAGCCCTGCCTGGGTTTTGAGTAACTGCAGCTGAAATGATGGAGCTGCTCCGTTTTGTCTCTTGCAAGTCCCAAGCTCGGTCATTTAACTCAAGAACAGAGCTGTAGATACAGTTAAAAACTCTTTGGTTTTAGGCTATCTTAGATTTTCTCTGTTCAAAAACAGTAAGAACTGCTCACCCTGTATCTATTACTGCTCCAGCATGTAATAGGTACAAGATGACAAACATCATCTCAGCTGGTTTACGTGAAGTCCCTAATGTATGCACTTACTCTCCCCAAACTACTCAAGTGATAAAATACCTCCTGGCCCTTCTCTAAGCAGTTTAAGTTGGCATGCTCAAGCCAAGTTCCAGAATTTTCTTTAAAAATAGTAAAGATCAAAGCGGTTCCCTACAAAATACATCGGGTGTTAGCTGCAACTCCAGGGGATTTTCCAGGCGGTGGCTGAGTGGGAGGGCTGAAGAGCTTCCTGGTGGCAGCGCGCCTCCCAGCATCAACCAGTGCTGCTTATGGAACAAGAGGACAAGATAAAGCTTTACGTTATGGACAATATGCAATTAAAAACCCCCAAAACCCAACCACACAGAGCTGTATTTCCCCCTGCTCCATACGAAGCTGAAGTAGGGGAAGGGCAGTTCTCAGCCCTGGGGTCACAGGGGTGAATCCTGCCTTCTCTCCCTGAAGAGCACTGCTCAGGGAAACCTTTACCAGGGCTGGGCTGGCTGGCGGCTCCGGGCACCCCTGCCTGCCATGGCTCCCCTGCGTGTCCACCAGGCACTGCTGGGCTGGCACCAACACGGGCATCGTCACCTGCACCACCACCTTCACACCGCTGCACCGGCACATGGCCTCTGTCAGCTGCCAAGCCAGTGCCTTCGGCTGCCCATCACCTTTTATTCTGTGTTCTGTCTCAAGACTAAAGGCGAGCAGATGCTGGCCCATGCACTCCTATAAAGTGTCGCTGAGCTACGGCTGTGCCGAGAGCACAGAGCTCTTGGAACAGACTGCTCCAAGCTGCATGAAAAGACGAACAGAGATAATTTAATTGCAGACTAAACTGAAACTCCATTATAGCAACTCATAAAACCAAGCACCAACTGAAGAGGTAGGTTATGTTCAGGTATATGTTACCATCCTGGTTTTCCACACAGCACACGGTAATTTCAATGTAGCCAATAAACCCCCTGATTTTCAATATGCCAGCCCCCCTAGAAGAGCAGCGGCCATCCCGGCTGCAGCAGCGAGTGCACCAGCAGCAGAAAATGCTTCTGTGGTGCGTTTATATTTGCTTAACCTCCTCTGTGGCACCCCAGGGAGGACCGGGGCTCCCACCAGCCAGGCAGCCTGCACGCACAAAGCTTTCTGGTTTAACTCGGCCATGGCCTCCACGGCTCCGGCAGAGCCTGGTCAACCGAATGGAAAGGGGTTTCTGAACCAAAGGGGATTTTGCAAACAAATCGCAGCTTTCCAGGGTTGCAGTGTTGTAGCGATGGAAATTGGTAAAACTCCATCTCTGACTAGCTTTCATGGCAAGGCAGTTGGTGCCCAAGGTGCTGCTGGCTTCAAAGTATGCAGGGATCTCCTGGCCAACTGATTTTGTGTTACAGATAAAACACATAAAAGGGCAACACAGACCCAACGCTTGCACCACACTTTAGAGATGCATGTCCTCCAAAGCACGGAATTCTTTTAGAGAGTGGACACAGTTAAAGTGACTAATGCCTGGTATACCTGGTATTGGGAGAAATTAATGTAGCAATGAAGCTGTAAGTGAAGTTAGGAAGGAATGCTGATAGATGCTCAGATACCCCCCGAGCAATTTTATAGGGCAAGTTAGATTCTTGTTAATTCCCTCAAGTTCTTTTCTGTAAGTTGTTCCTTTTCACTCTGTATCTGTGTGTCTATTTTAGGATGAAATTTTCAATTCAGCACAGATGTTCAGAACTGGGTTTCATGCAGTAACAATCTTTTCACATCATTTTCCTTTTTGCACTAGAAATTACGAACAGAGGAAGGAGCTGGAGCCAGCAGCAGCTGTCAGAGGCTGGGTAAAATGACACGCTGGATATATTTTCCCCCTTTGCTTACGGCTCCCGACGCCGCAGGCCCGGTGACCACAGTCACAGACCCCTTCACCATCAGGTGTCGATGTCTCCTATGTCCCTCCCATCCCAAATCCCACGTTCAGGTAACGCACTGAGATTGCTGGCACCGCAAGGAACACACCGGACGCTGCACCAGCTGTCATTCACCAGCTGCTCCTCCAGCCCGGCCCGGGAGCAGCCCATCTTCCCCAGCGGCGTACCCAGCCAGACACCGGAGAGAGATTGATCCATTTAGCACGTGCATATGTACTAATTACAAAGATGGCATTTTAAACACAGACATTATTTCACCACCAGATCAGTTTCGCTGCAGGACACATGGTACGGTGGCGGCAGCCCCGTGAGAAGCGGTGACCGGCCCCATGCACTGCAGCAGAAGCCCACAAGGCCAGCGGTGCTGAGCACGCAGCAAACGGCAAGGACAAGGCACGGCTGGGTGGCTGCCCATCACCTACCTCCTGCCCAGGCTCACGGCGCTGCCAGAGCTCAGACCTATTTCCACCCCAGCTGTGACCTGCACTGGGCTCGTGGACCAGGTCACCCCTGGGTTGGGACCCCCTTCACCCAAATGCCCCTGAGCATTGCTGGAATCATCCAAACCCAGCACTCAGCCCCAGCTCCTGCCCACCACGGGTGATGGTGCTGCATGGGGGGGGGGGCAGCGTGGGGGCTGCTGCACCGCCGGGCGCTCGGAATGACCTGGGGCAGGGGAAAAAATGCAAACCCGCAGCCCCAGGCCGGGTGTACACACCCCGCGCAGGCTGTTGCCACACTTTCTGACCGGATGTCAGAAATACCCCATGAAATGAGATGCAGCGCGTCCTACAGACCAGGAGCACAGCGGTTCTCAGCGCCCGACGCTGGTTTTCATCCACCACTAACAAGTGCACACTAACTGAGAGAGCTTGGTGCCGAGCCAGGCTCTTCTTCATGCTTCTTGGTCAGGATTTCAGCACTTCAGCCTCTTCCACTCCGGTGGGTGCCCAGGGAGCACCCGGAACCGGCAGCACCTTGGGCTGCGGCACCACTGCCACTGCTCGGTGCTGAGCCAGCCCCCAGTGTTAAACGTGCCTCTGCTGAAACAGCCAGCGAGCACTGGAGTGGCTTTGCTGCGGGGGCAGGCATCGCTGCTCCCGGCTGCTTGGCAATAGGTGGGTGCGGGAAGAGGAGGGTACAGGAAGAGGAGGGAAGGGACGAGCAAAGCCTGTCCAAAGCGGCCTGGGCTCTGTGCCCTGACGCTGCATGAAGGCATGACCCTGGGCAGGTCCACCTGGATTTGCCAAACCTGCACACAAACACCGAGATAGACTCCACGCTCAAGTGAGCACCAGGGGAAGCTTTTCTTTCGTGCACTGATGGCAAGACGCGGTGCCTGACCTGCGGTGAGCGTGCTATCAGCAGGACACAGAAGTCTATTTTTAGCCTTACCAAGACAAGCAGCTTGGCTGAGACTTGCCCACTCAGAGGTGGTCAGCTTGTCACCGCAGGAGTTTTACGCCATGACACTGCACCCTACTAATGCTAACAATAAGATACACAGTTTGTTTTATATAAAGTGTGGCTTAGGGCTCTTAAAAACCAGCTTGTACTTGAGAGGAAGGTAGAAAGCAGCAACTTCCACTGCTGACCTTTTCCTGGACCAGAGGTATGCGTTTAGAAGAGAAAAACGAGATGTAGGTGGAAAAGGCAATTAGCAACACTGCTTTACAGAAGGGTTTGTTTTCTTTTCCTTAAACAGCGTTTTGCAATGCCCCTGAAGAGTGCCATGGCCGGGAGGCAGCCACAGCTGTGCCAGCCCAGCTGTGAAGCTGCTCCCAGGGCTGCGTGCCCAGCCCGGCCCTATGCAGCACACTGCGCTCCCCACGGTGAGTATAGCCCCAAATACCATGTGCTCTGTATACAGCCAGGGCTGGATAACCAGCACATTCAGGCAAGGATGGCTTGGGATTAATAACAGCACCGAAGGAAGAGCAGAGAAAAAAACAGTTCCCTTATAACTGGATGTTTTCTCCAGTGCAGATGCTGCTCTCCAGCACGAGCATCCCACCTCCTTCCTGGCCAAGCCCATCCGGGCATCTCACCAGCACCCCACTGCTCAGGCGCCCGCGCTCAGCCCTGCAGTTTCGTTCCCGTTCCCCCAGGCTGGGGGATGGGGTGGGCTCGCTCTCCCGAGCACTCAGATACATCCCTCATCCTCGGGAAGTGCCACAAGTGCCTCCCACCACTGCAGTACCTTGTTGCTGAGGGCATGCGAGAACAGTCAATGCGGTTTTGCTCTCTCCACCCCCAAAGCCAAGAGTCTGCACTGTGCCCATGGCACCCCCATCCCACCCCTCACAGGGTGGCTGCCAGGGAGGGACCCCACTCCTGTCGCCCCAAGGGGGACTGAACATGCAGTGCTGTGCCACGTGCTGTTTGCCCTCAGAAGAGCACAACCTGTCTTTTCCCATCCCATAATTGTCACTCTTCTCTTGCCATTATTTAATTGAATGTTTTCCTGTTGGTGCCAGGTAATTGCCAATATATGCCACAACAAGCTTGCTAAATTCCTGTGATGGGTAGAAGATTCCAAAGTGGCTATTTTTAGGTACCGAGAATGTGATGAATGCTGTTCGGCTGTACCCCTGGTGCACTTTCAGGGTGCTTAGGAGTAATTGCACTTTTATTTCCAGTGCATTCTTGAAATATTGTGATTCATTTCCTCCTGTGGTTTATTAGCACAGGGATAATGCACCTTCTAACGTCTTCACCAACTCCATGAAAAACAGCACACTGACTTCTTACCTGCTTTCAGTTTGTTCCTTGAGTCTATATAAACAAGAAAGACTTTTCCACTGCCCCCCAGCCCTGGGGGCTGCAGGCAGCTGGCACCCAGCACAGGGCACCCTGCTACAAACACTGCAGTGCTCGGGTTTCCTCTGGCACACAGCACAGCTCCTTCACCAGACAGAGTTTTTGCAGAAGCACCACAAAGCACCATCAGGTACCGTTGCTCTCACCAGCCATCTTTTTCTCTTTCTCCGCCGCCCCCCCCACCCCCCCCCCCCCCCGCCCCTCGCAAGACTTCCCTGCATCACCAGCCAGCAATGTGCAATGAGAAATACCAGTTAGAGCAGCTGCACGTGAGCTGCCCTGTGGCCTTTCAGCCGTGCCTTTCCAACACCCGACAACTCTGCACAGCAATAAACTGGAAAGCATTTTGAGGGGGGTGCACCCCCATGGAAGGGCCCCACCGCCTTGGGAAGGTCAGCTACAGGAGGTCCATCCCCCTCTTAACTCCTTAAAAGCAGCATCAAGGGTCCGTTACCATCCCGCACTTCAATCACCCACTCTCAGAACCGTGACAGAGGCATAAACCCAAAGGGAATCCCACAGCACTGCAGCCTCGCCGCTGCTCTGCACCCTTAGCCAGAAACCAGGTGAGTTGGGCTTGACCTTGGCCAGGCTGACCCTGAGCCAGCTCTGCGCAAGCACCAGGGCAAAGTCTCCCTCAGTGCTGGTGTCCTCCTGAAACTGTAAACGGGCAGCCTCCTGGAGGATCTCCCCCCAGGGACCCCAAGCCATGCTCACCCCAGCCACCAGCAGCAACCACCTCCTACCTGCACACCCAGAAGCCCCCAGCTCCCCCCTGCAGCCACAGCTCCCTCCAGCCCTTTACCCCCACCCGTCCCCCCAGGGCCGCTCAGCACCACTGCGGGCACCTGTGCAATTCTCCAGACTTGCATTCCCTGCGGCTCGGAGGCCACAGGAGGTGATGCTGTGACAGGTCGCTGCATCCCACGGCACAGCGCGGTGGCACGGTGGGTGTGCAGGCTGGCCATGCTGCTCTCCCCAGCCCCATGTCTTGCTGCGTGTCCCTGGGCACTGCCAGAGGGCAGAGCCGTGCCCGACCCAGCACCTCTCCCCAGTGCCAAGGCTGCGCTGGCAGCCAGCGTGAGGCACCGAGGCGTCGCGTGATGCCACTGCCGGGACCACAGCAAGTGGCGTGATCAGCTCTGTTTGGGCAGGAAATAGGCTTTTTTTATTACAGCTAGCACCTGGATGCAAAAAGACCCTCAGAATTATTCTGCTTCCTTCTTCCTGAAGCCATTCCCTGTTCTCATCACAAATCACACAAAGGCAATGAAAACTCCTTTTCAGGTTCCCGCTCCTCCTTCCCCAAAGGCCGAGAATCCTTTCCTCATTTCAGAAAGCATCTCAGCTGCAGACACACGCGGATCCCTTTGAACAAAATTCTTTTATTTGGTTTTTACAACTGTTAGAGCTGTCGCTGCTCCTGCGGTCGGCACCCTCCCGGCCCCGGCTGGCGAGGTGCCG
>NW_008824056.1:3452900-3468752 GCF_000699105.1 Pygoscelis adeliae
CGACCTCCCGCCGGGCTGGCGACCCGGGGGCAGCGCCGCCGAGCAGCCGCCCGCCCGACTTCGGTCGCGGCAGCGCTAACCGGTAGCAGCTGTCGGAGCTGCCCGATTAACCGTGGGAACCTCCGTGGCCGCCTTCATTGGTTAGAGAGGAAAATAAAGTCGTGGGTTTTTGCTAATTTAGAACATTCGCGCTGCTCGGCGCATTATTTTTTAACTTGGCAGCTAAATGCAATGACAAATTAAAATGCTGGTGTCATCGCCAGTATTGATGCAGACGCGGTGCAAATGAGCCGGGTGTTCAGCAGACAGGATTGAGGCATCCTGATGCGCCGAGCTGAGAAATGAAGTAAATAAAAGCGGCCTTTGAAACGCGAGCTCTTCTGTGAGGTCCCTCAGGCTGCGCTAACAAACACCGGAGACACCCGAAACCCGCGTGGAAAACAAGTGTTCCCATGTGTTTCCTTTTCCGAACTAAGCCTGTGGTTTTTCGGTCAATAATTTTGATTATCAGAGTGATTTGTGCGAGACTGATCAAGCGACAGTAACGCGTGGAAATGGGGCTCCCTCTAACGTCAGTCGCCGCCTCGCTGCACCCCCATTTGCCTGCTGCGGGCACGAAAACCGGGGGCAGGCAGATGTCGAGGGTCCCTTTCTTTTACCCGTACCTTGGAAGTACAGCCACAAGAGGGTAATAACAGCTTGGTCTGCATCTATGGTATCCTGTTGCTTTATACGTATCCTCTGGATTTAACAATAATAGCGTGTATACTTAGCATTCTTAATATATATCCTGTATATTTAACATACTATGCACCGTTGAAGAAAAAACCCCCCAATACCGGCATAGAGGTTTTCCCCCACAAATCAATTATATCCCTTCAGTCAAACAAACATGCAGATAAAATGAAAAATGCGTACAAAAGAAAGCGGTGCAATTTTTAACCTGATAGATATAGAAAAACATAATTAAGAAAGAGAATTTTATTAGGGCAATTTCACTTTATTTTTTCCATACAGCAAGGTCAACTATAGCAGTAATAATAAAATAAGCATAAAAACAAATTGCAGCCCAGGACAGAGTACATAATTTGGAGCAACTACAAGCAAAAAGTAAGTCTGTGATTACATAATAGTAAAACCAAGCACATCTGTCCTTTCAGCAGATGAAAAGTTGCGGGGTTGCAAATAAGTGCAACTTCATTAATTATTCAGTGTGAGTACTGGAGAGATCAGATAGCAGTAATGGCCTAATCACTTTCTCTTCCCAGCTTTGGCATATATAATGACAAGGTTTCTTGAACGCTTTCCATTAAAACGGTAAAATCTCCCAGGGTTTTTTTTTTCACCTGCTAAAAGAACAGGACCACTACAGCAATAAAAAATAATCACATAACAACTACAGCTACGGTGTGCTGTTTGGTTTGCCTGTTCATGATTTAACTCTTTTGTGAAAGTCAGTATTTGTTTTGAAGAATCTTTTTTGTGAACAATAAACCACTGAAATTGTCAGAAACTGGTTTGAATAGCATATATCTTTAATATAGTTTTTTGATACTTTAAACATGCAGTAGGTTTTGAATAATGTACGGAATATTTGATCCATGATTTCACCTTGATGGTTTGAAGTACCTGCTTTTTTTTCCTTTTTTTTTTTCCTTTTTTTTTTTATTAATGATTTTCAGGCAGATTTGAACCAGTGGAGCTTTTGTCAGTCATGAGATCTCGGAAGGATGGCATATCTTTCCAGCTGAAAAAATCCTGGCAAACTACAAGCTGTCCACATAAAGCAAAGCAACTTTTTTGAAGGGGTATGGAGTGCTAACTCTGTGCCACTTTTGCAAGCAATTTTGTTCAGCCTGTCATTTTATTAGCCTTAACAAAACTCCTTGTAATTATAGACATTTTTATTCAAAATAAGATCTTACTATTATACAGGTTTCTCTCTTTTTTGACTATATACAGAAGTGCAAAAAGTCAACCTTCTCTCTATACGTTCCCACATGCTAAACTGCAGCATAATCAACCCTCAAGAGTTTGCACACACACACTATAATTCTTGTTACGTAAACTTTGAGTATTTGGATTATCAACAAAAAGTCCCTTGATCTATTGATTATGCAGCTTATTTATAACAAGGCCTGATATTCAGGGATTTCAAAAAATATTTAAACAATATTTTAACATTTGAAATGGATACAGTAGAAAATAAATTTTATTCTAATATCTAGGAACTAGATTTTCTCATAATAACTAATTACAAACAAAATAAATCATCAAAATATTACTCAATTGTCTGCCAGGATTGTTGCGATAGCAACAACTTAACTTCTTACTTAGCAATGATTATATAATTATAAGATATCCATATAAAAGATCTTTGTTCTTTTAATGAAAACTAGACAAGAACTAACAATGACTGACATTCTTACATTGTAATATTAAATCAGTAAAATATAAATCATTTAGTTAACAATAATACGAATACTCATATGACACTACATGTAAATTCAAAACTGAGTATGTTATGAAGAAAACTACTTTTTTTTGTATTTTGAAAAAGTCATCAGTAAACTCTAATAAAACAAAATTCTATAAACTGAAATGGTATTCAACTGGTAATAGAAAATGAAAACAATCTAATAAATGTAAGAAATAAAAACTACACTTTTAACAAGAAAAAAATAAGTAATATTCTATAATGTTAAGTAACTACAATAACATGTGAAGTCACCTATACTTTCTTAACACGATTGAAATTACATTGGTATGGGTTTTAACCCGTAATGTAATAATCTAAGGCTTTAATAGATGTACAGTACAATCAGTAAAATCAACACATCATTCTTATACTATAAAGCATCTCTCTCAAGCATAAAAACTCGCAGTAAACTTGGAAGTATGGAGAGTTCTACAACCGAACTCGCGCTTCTTCCACTCCACGCTACGCTACCAGTGACCTGGCCCCCACTTCAGCACTTTGCTGAACAGAGCAAAAATATCCTTTACTAGCTGCAACATCCAAACCACAAAAAGGAATTCCTTTGGATGAATCCATTCTTAAAACTTGAATGCACATCTATTTTTTTGTTTTTATTTTGTAAAGGCTTTCTAAGGCTATAAGCAGTTAATCCGAACAAAAAAATTCACATATAAAACTCACCCAAGTATTTAACCCACCCAATTTCTACACTAATTAACATCTCCATTTTTTCATATTTTGGTTTGTCGTGCATCTGATGTCAGTGCTTCTTTCGTCTTTGTTTAGAGTCACCATGTAAAGCGTGACTTTGATGAAGTAAAAGTGAAACCCATCTCTGCAAAACATTTATAGTCCTTTTGACTTTCGACAGAGGCTATAAATAGAAGCAAAAGTTCCTCAAATGTTTGTTACTGTGTCTCAGAAATGGCTTTTCCCTTTCGTATATCATGTTATACAGTAAAATATGCATATGTATTACACTACAATGCCTTAAAATAGTTTATATATATGTCCAGTATGGGTTAATTTGTACGGCTAGAGTATCTTTCTTGTGCTGTCTACTGTTACTGTAAGGAATAGTTGGCCATTTCTGAGACAGCTTTGGTTTGAAACAGAATGGTGCCCTTTGACTGATTAGTACTAATAAAGTAAGTGAAAACGTGGTTCTGAAAATAACACTGCAGAAATAATACTCTAATCGGATGTACAGTCTATGGCACTTCATGAGAATCCTTAACAACATGGTATTTAAAGCCATTGATGTGCTTTAAAATATACACAGTTGTGGTTTTGCTTGGCACATTCATCTCTGTCAGATACCTCTCTTACCACTTCTTACAATCTATTACATTAAAAATATTACTCTTAAACAAAAATTACTGTGCATGCACGCTCTCGTCTATAATGGCAATTTTAAATACAAGGTGCACCTTTGTTATTTGTAAACCTTGAAAGAAATAAACTTACTTTAAAAAATTATATCTTGGTCTACAGACGTACCAATACATAATAGATTTATGGTTACATCATTGTCTGTCTTTTCAAGGTGACATACATGATTATGTAGGAAATAGACTACATATGCATATTCCAATCCATATGCATACTTCTGTGCTAGAAAAGATAGACCATGTTGTAGTTTTTAGACAATAAGATCACCTCAGCACAAATATCAATTAAATGTACAAAGTATATAGGCAACAGTGTGCAGTGGATTTCCAAGTTCTTGTTTCATCTCGTTAACATGCAATGTGTGGATGTCTTACTGCTGAGGGAGTTTCCGAGTGTTGCTTGACGGTATATACATTATGGCTAATGAGCTTGTCCTCTTCTCAACCCAAACACACTGTCCTTTTCTCTTTAGCTATGATCTAGAAAGGAAAAAAGATAAAGCATTTTCAACACAGTCATAACTTCTTGTTAGCACCACATCAGCCCAAACTTTGCATTTGCAACAGGGAAATCTGCCACCGAGTACCGGGGAAGCTTGCACCCAAACCCCGCGGGATTTCCCTTCAGTAACGTTCTTGCAGCAGAGGTTCACTTTACCCCTGAATTCTGCAGCAATAGAAGTGCACGATACACTGGCCTCCTGCTGTTCCCGAGACCCCAGCCGTGGGATCAGAATTTGGGGGACAGTTTCCAGACTCCAGAGCCCAGACCCTGGGAGGCAGCTCCCCACAAAGTGCTGTGTGAGCACTGCCCAGCAGCCCTGGGCGCCTCTCTCTTCCCAGGGCCTGTTGCCGCTGCCCTGTAAAACCTGGGAGCCCAACCAGTATCTGAGAGGCACCTAAACATCCTTAGAAATCTGGGCCCTATGTTCCCAAGGTAATTTTTCTTACTTAACTGCTCATCTAGTGTAGCTATTTTTCTGGTCTCTATTGCCTGTCACACCTCTAGAGAGTGATTCCTCCTCCACCTCTGGACGGTCTCTAAAATGGGGACACCCCAGACCCAGCTGACTGCGGAGGGAAGCCTGGTAGCGAACTTAGGCTGCAGACTAGAGGCATCCCACCTGAGTCACTTAAGCAGTGTAAAAATGTTTATGCTCAGCTGAAAGGAATAATTGTTATTATAAACCCACTGTGGCAAATCAGTTAATCCTCACCCTAAGTAATAATTCCATTATGGCCGAGCCATTCAATAAAAAACACAGCAAAAATGGAGTGCAACGGAGAGAAAGGTAATATAAATGACAAGCTATCCTAGGGGAGGTGATGTGCTGCGGGTGGTCTTAATGACAACAGGTAATTGTCAGACTGGAAACTACAGTTTACTCATAGGAAGACACAGGGGAAAAAACCTCTCAAGCTTAGGCACACAAACCTAGATTTCAAACTTTATGGGGTGAAAGGTTACAGTATAAAAAGCTGACATACACTGTCTGCAATCGCCGTTCACACCAACACAATGCAGGTATGAACTGCGCCTGCACTGTGGGACCTCTCCTTGCCTTATCACCCATGCCAGGAAAATACTGTACATAACGCATCATAATCTGACAACCTGCGTTCAAGAGAAATCAGGCTTCAGCTGGGCAGATGACTAAACCTGTCTTTAGAGATGCTGGCTTTCCAAATTTGGAGATTTAAAATTAGTTCTTTCTAAAGACAGCTTAACATAACCACCTCCCCCCTAGACCTGGCTCATATCAGTGCTAGAGCCATCATCCTTTATGAACAAAATGTAAAATTCTAACTTTAGACTCTCTGATTTTGCTATTCAGAAGTTTATCCATATGTATAATATGTCCCTTCTATATGTACAAACTAATACCGTCAACTGGTCCAACACACTAGCTAACATGGTCACTGCTAACTACGGGATTCTCCACTCAGAGAAGAATGGCATGTCGGTGGAGTTCAGAGCCTCTTCCCCCATATCTTACTAGTTCTCTTAGAAAGAAAATAAAAACATTCTGTCCCTGAAAAAGACAAATTATGCACACATATAGGTAAGAAAACTGCAAGCAACAATGCATGGGAACTTACTGTTTGATGACAAAATGTCTACATCTGTGTAACATACTTGTGGCTAGTCAGATGTTCGGCAGATATTATGGGTATCTATAGGTAAAAAATGTAAACAATGAATAACATGTGCAATGAGCTGACCGAGAGACACAGCATTTTGCTATAGAACATAAGTTTGGAAAAGTGAGGATCAGCTGTGAGTTGGTGGATTTTATATTGTAACTATAAGTTAAAGTCAACTGAAGTGCTACAACAGCAACTTAAAACCGGAAAACATTGTGTTAAGTAGTACTTGACAAATATAAATAAATATTATTGGTTGTTTAGGAAATAAGAGAAGTTAAAATCTACAAAAGTCATGCAGTGCAGTAATTGAAAATAGCCCTTTTTGTTGGCCTACACAAAATTCTGTGCTTTCAGTGTATCATTTAAAATGATAAATTCTACAGTGGCCTTGTTTCAGTCCGATTTTGTGAAGTGTTCACTGCTTTCACCGTCTTGGTTTTTGAATGCCAAACCTAAGATGCCCTGAGCTGGATTTTCACAGCTGGTGAAAATCCACCATCGAGAAGAGCTGCCTGCTCTTCCCACAACCACTGCAGGCATCACGGTAGATCAGCTGAAAAGCTAAGACTCCCCGAAGCAGTGAAACAATTCTCAAAATGTTCGTCTGCGTAAACAGAATTCACTATGGGGCTCTCTTGAAGTGGCCCATCAACTCAGCTTCCCATTTAAAAAAAAAAAAAATTAAAATCAGAGTAGATTACCAAAAGTACAAATAACAAACATATTCTACATCCCACCCTTGGGTCCCAGCGGTGCAGCCCTCTGTGTGCAGTGCACAGGCTGAAGTCCATGGGAGCGAGCCCAAACAGACCTCGCAGGTCAGGCCCTTGAGAAGGGACAGCCCTAAAGCATGCAGGTGTTGGAGGAACTGTGAGCAACTTTGCATTACAGACAGGACCAGAAGTCTGGCTGGAAGGAGCAAATAGATGCGCCCACGTACAGGGAAACATGCTGGGGCATACAACACAAAATTGATTTGTAGCATCACAAATGGCTGTTGCACTTGAAAAGACTCTTTTTTCCTAGTGGATACTAAGGCTGACCTGTTAATCCGCACAAGAAAGGGAATGGGGAGGTTTCCTCTTAACTAAATCGTTTAACACGACTCGGTGTCGGTTGTTCCACCCCTTGTGCCCTCTCCTCCCCTAACAACTCCACACAACTCTACAACATTGCCAACTTGTACAGAAATGTGCTTCAAGTATAATGAAGCTTCTCATACCATTGTTTTCTACTGCTGCAGGACAGGCTGTTGCACCCAACTGTGTAGAAGCATCAGGGATAGTGCTGTCGGAACATACCAAGGACCTTCAACACCCGTCAGTGAAGATGAAGGGCCAGATCTTAAGACTTTTGGCATGCATGCACATTGCATCGTGTGGCATTAAATAATTTCAGCATTGCTCACATAGTATATACATATATTTGTTATATATGTATATATTGAGGTTTGGCTGCAGTACTTTACTAAGTGTGTTATGAGGCTCCAGGGAGGATATGCATGAAATGATCAGATTCTACAACAGAAAGTTTCCCTGTAATCTATTTGGGAAAGTGCATGGTTATTTAGACAGAGAGATTATTTTAAAAAATAATGTTGTTTTTCTGTGGCTTGGCTTGTTCTCACAACTCTCTGGACTTACAGAGGATATAGAGATGCTTAAATTAATTGTATGGTGCAATAAATTACAATATTAAAAAACTTTGGGCATACAGGTGGTTGCTTGCTTAGGTGACATATATGCAGAGGTAGTCATACCTATAAACGAGCTTTTCAAAATAC
Source organism: Pygoscelis adeliae (assembly GCF_000699105.1). NCBI lineage: Eukaryota > Metazoa > Chordata > Aves > Sphenisciformes > Spheniscidae > Pygoscelis > Pygoscelis adeliae. The sequence continues at coordinate 3,460,702 of NW_008824056.1, forward strand.
AAAGTAATTCTTATTCTGGTTTAAATCCATCAGTGACATGGTCACTCAGCAAACACTTCTGAAGACTAGAAAGTGCTACTTGCTAAGCAGACTAACCTAAGTATTTTTTGGAATTGTAAAATATCCAGGTCCCTTTTGAGACTCGGGATGTGCACGCCTATGTATCACTGCAACAGCGTCATTTTTGGAATAATACTTTTGAGAGATCAGTAAGCAGACAGGTTAACACAGAACGTACAGCTGGGCGTAGTACAAAATGGTAGTGCTCAATAGGCAAAGGTGGAAAGGCTCAAAGCCAAAGACTCTGGACTTAATCCTGCGAGAGCCTGAAGCACTTGGTACCCTCAGCGGCAGCGCAGCGCCCAGCGCACTGCAGCAAGGCCAGGGGCTCCTGGCTCTGCAGGAGCTGGTGCCATCCACCCCAAGCACAGAGGTGCAGGTGCAGCAGGGCACGGGCACGGGTATTGCTGCTTAACGCCCAACTGCAGCCGCAAACCTGACAACTTTATGATAGGATTTTGAAATTGTTTAAGGGGTTAGCTCTAATGAATTAGGGAGCCGAGTGTGCCAGGTGAGCCTGCCTTAAAAACTCAGAGTTAATTTCACATACAGAACCACATCTGCAAAATGCTAAAGAAAATCTTTAGTTCCCTTTTCTAAAAGGCATATGTATGATTCCCACTGAGTCGAGAGTAATACATTATTATTATTATTATTATTATTATTATTTTCCCTTCCTTTTCTGTCCTATTAAACTGTCTTTATCTCAACCCACAAATCTTACTTTTTTTTTCCCCGATTCTCTCCCCCATCCCACTGCGGGGAGGGGGGGAGCGAGCAAACGGCTGAGTGGTGTTTAGCTGCCTGCTGGGTTAAACCACAACAATATTAGACCAGAACTATGGTTTCATGACATAAGGCAATTCTAACTTCCTAGTAAATCTCAACAAATAATTTGTTTTTATAAGAGAAAGAAGAGGGTCTTTTAAAAGTTTTTACTGTTGCACTTTCAACCAGATGTACTACAGAAATCTGCATTTTTGACAACCCAGCTAGATGAAAACAACAGGCCACGTTCTGTTCTCAGGTGCAGCTCCTCTGGCCCCTGGTACTTATCTTTGTAGCATAGTTTCTGGCATTCTGGAGAGGACTTTTAATCACTTATTTAGTACAGCATTATTCTTTTATTCCTGAAATACATCCAAACATGGCAACAATCGGGGTTGCTATTTAGAAATAAACCCAGACTCTAACAGACATTTTCTTAACTGACGTCTGTCTATTGCAAGAAGTAATCGGCCCTTTCCTAGCAGAATCACAAGCTGAAACAAAGGTTTGAAAGAAGTTTCTGTGTGGCCCATGCTCAAACGTTTTTGTTTTGCTCTTGGAAGAGGAGAGTCAGAACATGTTCAGACTGCTCAATTCCGACTGTTAAAATTCTGATCCTGCAACCCCTTTGCACAAAGGTTTTATTGGCTTTCACTGGAGTTCTGCACTAAAAGGAACTGTCGGCTTCACAGAAATAGAAATAAATAATGGGTTCCGTGTATTATCCCTTTCTCTTTACATCTCTGAGAGCAGAAATAAGCAGCACAGCCCATAAATGTTAAGACTGAGTCAGAAACTCTATTATCAATTATTTTTAGCATCAGAAATGGAACTGCAGCACCTTTTGAGCATGGATAAAGGCTTATTAAGCTGCGCTGCAGGTCTTGGAGAGAATGTGTAGGCCAACAAGAGGTAAAATCAAAACCCCCATGCTCATTAAAAGCACCAATTTCAAGTTGTCTGTAAGGAACAAAGCTGTAAATTAGCAAACCTGGTTGGCTGTGGCTGTTGCAGCGAAGGGAACACTTGTGGCAGATGTTGTTGCTGCAGACACAGTGGCTGGCGTAGCACCGTGCACCATGGGAACTTTCGGAAGGAAAATCATATAAGCAAACATACAGAAGAGTGTAGCAGTATGGGAACCAGAGCGACATGTGGTAGGATAATTGAGCATGGTATTTATCACAGCAAAAAGCCCGAGACATCATTGCCAGCGCGTGACATGCAATCACAGTGCAAAGCAGGACAACATTCCAGGGAGAAAGAGGGGAGGGAAATGAAAGAGAAAAAAAGGGGAAAATGCTTGTTACCATCAAATCAAGAAAATTGACACAAACAAGCTTAACCATTTCAATACAAAAATCAACAGAAGAATTTTTAAATGCCCTTATATTTACAAATTTTTGCCTTTTAAGAATTCAACCCAGACATTTACTGCAAACAAAAATTAATCTTGTTGAAGGATAGTATACGTCTATGTGGCTATAGTAAGATACAGTCTTTATTTAACACAAGATAGTTTCTAAACACTGGAACTCATAGTCCAATCAAAATCCACCAAGGAACAATGTGCAATTCAAACAACTGCTATACAAAATTAACAATGTCTATGTGTCCATGTCAATTAAATAAAACAATTGCATTTAATTGACAGGTGTTAGTGCAGGAGGCTAAGGGAGATGGATTGGCACAAGAGCTGTAAGTTAAAATCTAGCAGTGGATTTTGAGGGTCTGTGAGCTGCACCACAGGTTTAAGATAATCAAGAAACAAAGCTGGCACCTACCAACACTTGTAGCGGGTGTCATGCACAATATTGAGCCTGCCCATCATGCATTGCAACAGGAAGGTGGATTTGGAAAGGGAAAAGAATTAAAACAACCCATCACACGTGTAATTAGAAAATTTCATTTGAACAAAGAAGAAAAATTGTTATTATGGGAACAGTGGCATGTAACTGTCAGCACAATCAAACCATACAATAGCACAGTGATCCATTAGAACTAGTCTTCAGTGAAGGGGAAAGAGCTGATTGAACTGTGTGCTGGTATATCGTGTTTGCCTTTGTAGCACCATGGAATATTAGCATGGCTAGGACAAGTTTCTTTAGCTTTATTTTAAAACTATTTTAATCTTAAATCTTTTTGCCTTTTGACATAAGCTTTGTAATGGTTTTTACCCTGGTTTCCTCAGATTAAAATAAAGTTGCACCTGCCTACAGGTACCTGAGGTCCACCCCTGCTAGGACACCAGGACACACGGAGTAGCCAGAGCAAGGGACTAGCACTGCTGTGCCCTCTCCCTGCAGCTGCTCAGGAAGCGCAGCGTAAGGCTTATTCTGTCCGGGTAAGACAGCGCGAGGAGGCAAGCGAGGCTCTCCCCTCCTGCTAGAGCAGCCTTTTCAGCTGGGGCCCTTCTTGGATGGGCTGGAGCGATGATTCCTTGTAGAGCGATGACTTGATCTATACCGTTTCATTAGCCGCAGTCTGACTGCTCCAATATTTAGGTAATACATAGGCAAAAACCAGGTGAATTTGGCATGCAGTACTTTTGTCATATCTGTACAACCCCTGTGAGCTGCCGGTCAAGTGGAGGTGATCCTGACTCTCCTCTGGTCTGTTTGCTTAATATGCAGGTCAGAGGAGTGACTGAATAGCAAAAGTCTCCCATGCAGCTCATGGCAGCACCTAAGAATACTTGTTCAGCAATTTTTTCTACATTATTGGATGTATTTTAAGCAGCTGGTGTCTGGGCTCATAACCTGCAACTCTCTTTAGGCTACACAAAAATAACTGAAGTGACAGCACCTGGTGAATTCTGCCCTGCAACTAGAGAGCCAACAGCAGTATGGTGTTTTTAGGAACATTACGGTATCATTTTTTAACTAAGTTGGTAATTCTGTTTACTTTACATAGCAAAATGCCTTCCACCAGACTGAACTCAGAATCTTCTATTTTTGCTTCCCAAATGATAAAGATATACTGATATTTCAGAATATCAATTTTTAATAAATGATTTACTTTTTTATTTAACAAATAACATTTCTTAACACCGCTAATTTTGCCTGACACAGCAGAAACTGAAATAAACTCTGAAATCTGGGAACAGAGATTGGAGTGGAAATGGAAATGTATTCTAGAAGACTGCCAGTGGGAGCCACGGCAATGCTGCTTCCTTGACATTACGTGACCGTAACAAGGGGGACAGGAAATTGGTTTAGCTGGTGCCAAGCATTGTAGTGGCTTGCACAATCTCAAGAGCATTTAACTAAGCAGGGAAAAAGTCAGTCAGTGTAATTACTGCTGGGGACAAGGTTATTCTCTGTCATCACTGTATCTGCAAGACTACAAAGAAAAGGGCATAGTCATGTTTCCTAATTACTCTTCTATTTCTGTGTCATGGAAGAGACTGAAAATATTCACAAAGAAAGGTTAAATAAAAGAAGGGCAGCTTTTCTGACTTCCCATGCACGAATCATGGATGAAGTCAATGGGACCACTTGCAAGATTAAAAAATGGAGCAGAATTTGGCTATAAAGTGCAAACAGTACGTAAAACTGCTTTCTCGGTCCCTCTTATGACATCTCTGTGGTGTTAATGAGCTTACACAGAAGAACCTTTGAGTTCTGTCTCTCTGCAGAAGTGCACTATTTATAAGGTTGCACATACTTCATTAGATCTGGAATATTACATCATTCCATGCATAATTAGGTCTACATGTTAAAGACGAGTTAGATTTTCATAATGACTCTGAAATATCACTGTAAAGCTTTTCAGCTCAAAATTTTAGTCTGAGTTATCATCATTAACATTATAACCAGCGCACACAGTTTTGAAAGGGAATCGAAGCAAATGAACATAAGGCGGAAATGAAAATACTAGCTAGGGTGCAATAACTTGCAAATATGAAGACATAATGCTGTATGACCCTCTTACCAGTAATAAAAGTCATTTTTGCTATGACCTTAATATTCATCTTGACTTCAGAAGCTTTGACTGACTAATGAGAATGCATGAATAATAAATGTGCAGTTTCAAATGTTCCCTAGCTTTTCAGCACAAGGCAGAATTTTAACTCAAGGATGTGCTCAGTTAACTGATCGTAACTTCACAACCAGATTATTTCTGCAGTGGAATAAAGCTATTTTTATAAATATTCTAGGTTTACTGATGTTTTAAGCATTTTTTTCTCTTCTCTCCCTTGTATTATTCCCCTCAGTCTATTTATTCTGTCCAATCTACTAAATCTTAATTAAAAATATCACCATAGACAGCATAAGCACTCCTGTCAAGGTGAACAGTTGTGCCTGATCTTTCCCTCCCTAACATTCTGGAGGAGAGCAGTGTTTTTACACAGACCCAGAAGCCCCATGGAGGAAGGTGCTTACACTGATATCACTTTAGGAAAGCACCTGTGCACTGACTGAGTCCTAACAATGAGCAAGTAAGTTCTCTGGAGTTGAAGCTGCAGTAACTAAATAAATATGCAATGCATTAACTTAATGGCAGAGGTGGCTGAAGCCTTGCCACTGCTGGCTACATGGTTCAGCTGCCCTGCTGCAATTCTGCCGCTTGCACGTGCATCAGGACAACAGCTCCTGGCAGTATCCTGTAAACCTGACCCCTTTCTTCTGGAGGATTACCTTTCTCAAAGACCGTCTGGTCACCCGGTTTACACGCACAGGCCAGGAACAAGTGTATCAGCACAACTGAGGAGACAGTGAGCTGAGGCACAGGATGGTAGTAAGCACCAGGGCATGAATTTAATCTAGTTGCAGACAGGAGCTCTCTATCTGCATGTACAAACATACCCCCAGCCAGCTCACAGTTACGGCAGGACAAAGAGCATGTGCAGAAGTAGTGAATGCCAAGTAACCGGTGCTCTGCAAGTTCACAGCCCCACAGTGAAACATTTGCCCGCGTGTCTGCCAAGGCGTCAAGAGTCGGCAGCCAGGACTGAAGTACCAAAACAGCTTGTGAACATCTATTAAGTTGTGCAGAGCCTCCTCATTCGGCAGACTAACTCCACTTATTTCAACTAGCCAACACCACAAGTGTTCCCAGTTCTTTCTTGCAACACCTTTTACACTCCCCTCTCAGTCTGGGCACAGCTTCCAGCAGCCAAGGTTTCTGGGAGACCTCAAGAGGGGAGTCGTGCAAAGAGGGAGCTTTATTTGAGAGTGGTGAGATGAGTATGTAAGAGCATTTAATCACTTAAAGTGTGCTGGAGTCCCAGTGTCCATCCCCTGGCATGGATGATCCCTTTATATGCTTTCACATGCCCTTGCATACAGGCAGCCAGAATTAAGCCTTACAATTCAGAAGAGGTATCTAGGTTTGTCTGGAACATGAGTGGAAAACTCTCAAGGGTGAAACATCAAGAATGAAGTGCTCTGCAGGGAGGAGGGTCCTGCCAAGATCCTCCGTAGGGGTACACACCTGTACTGTGTAGGTTCTGCAAGTGTCCTGCCCGCCAGACCTGCTGCATTTTCATAAATTGCAGCTGAAGCAACTAACAATGCATATGAGTAATTACACTTTGGGTGTCTGAACCTGAAAAATGTCACTTTAATTCAGACCCCACTGAATTAACCTACCTCTGCTCCATGGCAGTGGAGCTGAGGGCACCCACACTCTGTGCTCTCCCGTCGGTTCTTAGGGACTGATGGAGAAACTCTATTTCCAGATGACTATGTACAAACAGGACTGATGCTAGTTAATTTTAAGTGGGGAAAACTAAGAAGGGCAAGGTGGCAAGTAAAATTTTCAAACTTTCAGAAAAGTACTGGATTACTGGAAAGCTCAAACTGATGCTATCTGAAAAATATAAAAAGAGAACTTATAGTAGCTCATGCTAAAAAATCCTTTACTCTTCTTCTTTAACACACACTAAACTTCAGTGGTCAAGAAAGGTCAAATGAAGCACCAAGAACCACTGCGCAAACTCCTGTAGGTTTCAGTATAGATTTGCTAGAGGAAGAGCTGAGGTACATTGCGTGTAAGTGCCAGTGTGAAAGATCCTGGTCAATGATGTAGTGCAAATGAGGTCTGATGCACACAAACTATAACCCCAGCTTCTAAGTTCAAACGGCGTGATTCTAAGCAGCTCAAGTACTTCTAGAAATCATCCAGCCCTTGCTGATTTAATGGAAGCTGGAAAATTGCGTGGTTTACTGACAACATCAGTTATGCTTTGCCAAAACAAATCTGTGAAATTGTTTAATATCTACAGGAAGGACTGTGATTGCACAAGCATTTTTATATTAATTTTAGTATGTGGGCTAGAGACCTGACCTAAAGCTTACTTAACTAGAGTCTTTCTATTGACTCCAACAAGCTTTGCAACAAGCTTTTACTAATATGTTTTAGTGGTTGCAATGCATTTTTGGAACGTAAATAAGTTATTACAATGTACTACATCAAGCAACTAATTTTTGTGCCATTTAAATTATAAATGTTGGTTGTATGCCAGATTGTACCATCAAGAAAGAATGGTAAAAGGCATTATACCGAATTCCTGGGAACTGCCAAAACTGTTTAGGACAAAATCCTTAAGTTTCTTTGGTAAAGACTGAATAGTTGTATTTTCTTTTCTCCCCTCCCCTCAGCTAGTCAGGATTACGAAGGGCCATCCTCACAGACTCCTTCCAATATTTTGAGTATAGATCTACCAGATGCCCTCTGCGTTTCATCACTTACCTCCTAGAATGATAGTGCTGGTTCACATGTAAAAAAGCTAACTCAGCTGTGTTAATATAGGCATAAATTCACATGACATTCTAGATATAGAATTTTTCATGAAGTGCTGTTTGCAGAACCAAAACAAATATTCCAACTTTAAGACCCATTTTCTTCAGAGGGATTTCTGCTTATGTAAATAGTACAGGCATCAATTCTTCAGCAATTACACTAGGACAAGTGTAGATTTGATCACTCATGAATAAAAGCAAGTGCACCTCGGTTCTGCTTCGACCAAAATCACCCCCGAGGCTTTAGTGGTAGAGGCCTGAACCTTGATTTCCTGTGTAGGTTCATGATTAGCCTATCTGTGAGACTGCCTGCCTATGCCTTTTATGATCACTGCACCATAATTAAAATCAAAACCTTCAAGTGTGTGACTCAGAACAACTGTTGCTAAGCACGTGAAGGCAAAGGGGTCTTACAGCAAAGAGAAACAAGTACAACAACTTAAGAGATGTGTAATGAAGAGAAGTTAATCAAGGGAA
>NW_008824056.1:3468875-3469229 GCF_000699105.1 Pygoscelis adeliae
GTGCCTCAGCCGGAAGAGGGCCTGCCTACACCTGGCAGCAGCCGCCCCGGCACCAGCAGCCGCCACGCAAATACCTCTACATATTTGCTGGCAGGAACAAATGGTTATTTCCTAGTGTCTTTTTTTCAGAATTCCCCCTTCTCCCTCCCCAGAAAAAGGCAAATGAGAAGCACTTACCTGGTGGGAGAAAGGCTGTATGCTGCTGTAACTGCATGTTGGCAAGAGCTTGCTGGTATTGGAAAATACCAGTGTTAAAGACTGCGGTGGCACCATTGGTTTTTTCAAGCGCAGGCCTCTTTGGTAATGGGGGAAGTACAGCTTGAGGAATTCCCTGAATGGTGGATGGGTATAAAA
>NW_008824056.1:3469260-3469654 GCF_000699105.1 Pygoscelis adeliae
AGGGGGGTGTGGGGAGAGGACAAGGATGGGAGGGAGGGAGAAGAAAAGGAAAGAGAGAAAGGAAAAAAGAAAAATCAGTAGAAGGCAAAAAAACCAGGCAGCACCATGTTTATCCATGAGCAAGCAAGCAGCATAGCAGACTTAACTACCAAATAAAAGGCGAGGTAAAAGAATTACAAGGGAGCACTACTTTAGCCTACCATTACAGCGGCACAGGTAACGTGTCAGAGCCGTACGTTATAGGAACCGGCATAAATATTACGCTACGGTAAAGCTTCAGGGTTTTGATCAGGAGCGAGGCTATTGGGTAGGGGGAAGCAGCACTGCTAGCTCCATGAGGATCAACACGTAGAAGCGATGTTAATAGTCACCGTCCGGAGCGGATGGCGGGGCT
>NW_008824056.1:3470607-3503081 GCF_000699105.1 Pygoscelis adeliae
CCCGCCGCCGGCCCCTGCGCCCCCCCCCCCCCCCGGCGCGCCCTGCCGCTCCCGCTCCTCCTGGCTGCCACGCCCCAGTGCGCCCGCTGCGCTCCTCTTCCCACACCCCCACGGGGCTCAGCACAGACAGGACAATATGCCACCACAGCCCTCCTCAAGATGCTGTCCTCTCCTTGCTAGGAAACCAGTCCCTGAGTAGTTCCAGATCTGGCTGCTACAACTACGAGGTCTGCCCTAGTGCCCTGCGAGAGCTGCCGACAGCCCTCAGGTGGGGGCTGGGGGAGATGAGCTACGAATAGCATTAACACAGTAAGATCGACTTCAAAGTAAGTCTCTGCAAACAGACTTACAGTAACTGAAATATGGGTTTATCTATCTGTGCAACTAGATAGATACACATCTACCCACACACAAACATACAATAAACTATATATACATATATGCACACACACGTACACACACGCACACATGTATGCACACATATATGTACATATAGATACTCTGTACATGAGCAGGCAAAATTAGTGAAACACCTTAACAGTCTGAAACTACTTAAGAGCAGATCTGGCACCACATGCTGAGAAAGCTCATTGCACCATGTAGTGACTGGGATCCTCGAGCACACGCATACGCACCCCCCTCCAGCAAGAACAGCTAACACATCAATTATTGTCTCTCATCAGCATACTTCTATTCCAGAGGTGTTTTCCAAACTCACCATGGCAGCTGCAGTCGCTGCTGCCTGGGCAGCTGCAGCTTGGTTAACCTGGTACTGGGCAGCCTTGATCTTGGCTTGCAGATGTGCAGGAGGGTGAAAATATTTGCACTTTTCCCGTGAGCATCTCCCTTTGATGTAATCCATGCAGACAGTGACCGTGTTGTCATTGGTGTCGATCATTGCGCTGTCGGCAGGGTGAGCAAACCGGCAGTCATTCTCTCCCCTGTTGCAGTTGCCACGCTGGTACTCTCGACATACCTGCGACACCAGGAAAAGAAAATCGCTTCATTTCTGAACGTCTATGAGGGTACCGCAAGGATGAGTGCCTGGCCCCAGGAGAAGCAGAGTGGTGGTGCGACAGTGGGCTTGGCTCCCTGGCAGCAGGGACCTGGCTTCTCTAAAGCCACTTCTGATGTCAAAGAGCATCAAAACCCACCAGGATCAAGAGCCAAGCACACAGCAGGTTTTATTTTGGCTCCCGCTTAGCCGCCCACAGAGCTTTTTCTGTTTTCTGAAGAAACTTGCTGTGGCTAGCTCTCAGAGATCACCCCAAGAACCATGGTGTTCGGACACAGTCGTGCTCCACTGTGATCTGGCTGTGCCTGAGTTAGCAACACTTGATGCATTAATTAAGGTGACGGGCCGCAGGTGCCAGGAGGATGACTGCATGGCTGCCCCTGAGCAGCCCCACCGGACGGGCGCTTCGTGCCCATGCCAGGGAGTGAGCTGCACCCGCCGGGGTATGTGGCACTGCACCGTCCCCCACGATCCAGGCATCTGCCACGAGAGGGCAATCCAAAACCCCCAGTGGCAGTGGCTGCCTCTCCCGTGCTGCCCAGCGATTGCCCTGCAGATCAGCAGAAGGTGGTCCCCGTTGGGAAAGAGCAGAGGCTGCAGCCAGAGCGGTCACCGGTCCCACTGTCACGCTGCCACTGCACAACAGCAGCCAAAGCAAGCTGAAGGAATCAGAAACTGCAGGAAGAAACCTGCTTGGCTGGAGGGCATTGCCCTGCAGCATCCCCTCTGCTGGTATGCGGGCTCCAGCCCGGGCCTGAGCTGGCACAGGCCCCTCCCGGACCTCCAGCCACCGCCAGTGGTGCAGACACTAACTTCGCCACCAGTGCGACAAGCATTGGCTCCCTCTTCACACACCTTGCAAACCCTGTATTTAAAAAAATGACGTGTGTTCTTTTCATGGTCAACTCTTCACAAACCACAAACAAAAACGCGTTTGTCATTTTAGTTTTTCAAAGGCTGTAGGAAACAGAAAGGGACAAAAGCAACCAAGTTTGTATAAAAATAAAACCACTTTAGTAGATGGAATTTCCTTTTAAAGGTGGGTGCCCATGAGCTTGGATCATCAGTATTTCCTCAAGGACCTTGGCTCTGATCCCTGCAACAAGCCAAATTTGGTTGTTATTTGGTTTCCATCCATGCTAGCGCTCTAGCTGCTTTTTAACCCCTGTGCTGCTTCAAGTACCAGCTGCCCATCATCTAAGACTTATGAAATGACATCCCCGAATGACAAGAGCAATGCCATTTGTGAATCTGCTCGCAGGAAACATCCATTTCTCCAGGGTCATTCCAGCATGACCCTATTTATAGTCTTTTTCCATGCGGTGACAGACTCTGGATGTACATTTGCAGCAGAGCCAAATGAGCCAGTTTAGGCACTTCCATTGCTCTAATTCATCCCTGTGGCCCTACTGCTCATAGCTTGGTGCTTGCAGAACTAGTTCTGCAGCACACATGAAACAGACTGGGCAAATTCCTCAGCTGGAAAATAATCACTTGCCTGCTAGGTAATTCTTCAGCCAGATCTGTTCCCTGGTCTAGTCCCCATGAAGTGGCACGGACCACTTTGCCAGCCAGCATGACACAGGGAGTGACTGGGGAAGGAGGCGGCGCCTGTTTAAGCCATCAAAAAATACAAGTCTGCTTCTGATACCTGTTGCGTGCTAGCACCATCCCTGCTCACACGAGACTCCTTGGTCTCTCTCCCCCCTCACTCTCAAGCATACACCAAATGGAGCTGGCATATTGTTCTTTCTCCAAGAGAGCTGTGTTGGGTTGGTCAGCCCCACCACCTGCGTTGCAACTTGCTCTCTTTCATCATCTAGGAATACTTTCTGGGCCATGAACCAGTGTCTTCTACACAAACACAGGCCCCCCAAATAGACAAAAATTGATAATTTCCTTTGATTGTTTGTTTGCAATCTAGAAGTAAACTGAAGTCTTTTCCTCTGAAGATAAAGAAAATGATGCAACTAATGTCAGTTGACTGTCTTTGCTCTTTGTCTTGTATTGGTGATCCACAAAACTGAGGTCTCAAAACCACTCCACATGTAACCAAGAACTACTCCATTAATAACACAAAGATGATATACACAAATTCATATATAAGTATATATATATAAAAGTATCTGTATACACAGAGAGAAAGAAAACGCATCCACAGATAAGCTAATTTTATCATAGTTAAAAAATCAAAGAAGAATGACCAGAAAACTGAAACAGTTAGGCAGATAATCTTTGGCATGTCCTGAGCAAATTTTCAGAGCTGTCATGCAGTAGCTGAGAAAGGCAATGAATGGCTCGCTCTCAGTGCTCCTTAACAGATCTCTGAATGATGGTTTACAGCAGTCAGACACAAACCATGATACTGTTAGTCCTTTTAATTAGTGTGACCAGCAATGGCTTTTCAACCACTGTGATGGTAGCCAAGAATGTTTCCAATTCTTGTTTATTTAAAAGCAAGCATTGAAAACGGTGTTATTTTTTGTCACAGGCAGGCAGTAATATATCATTCATCTGCTTGAGTAAAGAGCGGCACAGAAACATGATATGTTATCTGGTCTTTCAGATCTGGAGAGCTTTTATTTAGTTATTTATTAATAGCCCTGTAATTAGTATCATAATTTTCAACTCAGTATGTTAAGAAACATAAACAAAAGAGGCACCTGTACATCTCTAGCCTGTCTGCAAAAATGCTGAGTTATTGCTGCAATATTACTGATTTATCGTAATGCACTTAACTTGTTCTAACTTTGGGCTGAGTTTATTTCGATCGCCCTGCTGGGATTCAAGTTGCCCACCCTGGTGGGGAGACAACCACTGCGTCACCTCAGCTACAACAGAGGTCCCACGCTGCCCGCCCAAAAGCGGGCAGAGGTTTGGCTGGAGGGACATGGACAGCAGAGCTGAGATCCCTGCCCTTCCTTGAGCAAATCACACCTCCTGTCTCCTTCTCTGCATTGAAGAGAATTCATCAAAATGGGCATATTGTTATCCAGTACATTCTGAATGTTTAAACAAACAGCACCGCTAGGTCAGATTTCCTGGTTACTCAAGATCTGAAAATCTCCAAGAACTTCTAAGCTGCTTCTTTCTGGCAAAAGATGGTATATATGAAGCAAGCAGGAAACAGCAGCTTGGCTGTGGTCATTCTTGATTCTTGAATACTTCTAATAGAAAATGATGGCATTCAAACGGAAACACATGCGTTTTACACAAAATGGTTAGGCAATTCCTTTCTCTCTCACTTCCCTGTCCTTCTCGCTTCTCTTCTAGTTCACTCGAAGAGCCACACTTTTGTTCAAGATATTTCTGGCAGGAGAGCAGTGTGAGGAAAGCTGTAGGAAAAGCCTCAACCCATGAAATTTCCACCCTGAGACCCAGATTCCTTACGGGAGTGACTGAATGCACTGGACACCCAAACATCTGCATGCTATCTGTACAGGTAACACGGTCCAAATATGTATGAAATTAATCCTACTGCTAGTAACAGTCACTGACCTTATCTTATGAATATTCATATTAATTCAGAAGGCTCGGCACACTGCCTGACAGATTTGTGTTGTCTGCCTGCTTTACTTAAAATCCCAGGTATACGTATTGAGAGCTTTTAGTTGTGGAACAGCCCGATTCAGTATCCCAGAACACGTGTGCTAACGTAATTAACGCCACAGTACATCATTCTTGAAAATAAGTATTTAAAATTCTAAGCAGAACAAATCATATTCCAAGATTAGATGCTAACATTATAGCGGTTATTTTTCTCAAGGACAGTTCATTCCAAGGGAGAGCGAGCTAAGCCTTATAAAGCCCTCTAATCATGTCATAACAAATGACAACACCGACAGCAATAAGCTCACTTAAAGAGCAGGCAGATATCAGACAGTGCAAAATCTTTCAAATCAGTTCTGCATTTCTGTAATCTATAAAGTACATTAAAATATTTTGCTGTTCATAAAAATGATGTGCTTATTTGGTATTTGGATACACCAATACACTGGAAAGCACTGGCAAATTATCTTCTCACTTACTTAAACTATTTAAACTGCATCTGCTGAAGGGAAAAAAAGAGGAGGAAAAGACACCCCCCACCCAACAGATACTAATTTTGTAAGACAGCAGCGTGGTGTGGAATTTGCAGAGTTGGTGGGTCAACCTGGATGTACTCTTGATCCCAGTCAAAATAAAAAGCAAAACTTAAACAGCTTAAAGGGTAGAAGAAACTGGATTTCTTTAAAGTGATCTACATGGTGCAATGGCTAGAGCAGAGTGAAGGGAAGGGCCCTGTTAGGAAGACTGGGCTGGGACAGCCCTCCTCCAAGGACAAGGACACCTCTCAAGAGCGGTGCCTACTGAGATGCAATTACAGCAGAGAAGGCTGCTGGGTGCTGACTGAGCTGGGACGTTAAGTCAACTGGAGAATATGGCTGAGAAGTAAGTGTCCTGCTTGACCACGTTCTGGCTGTAAGCTGAGCCCACGGGAGGGTGGTGCTGCCTCCCCGGCGCTGCCGAGGGCTCTCCCTGGTGTGGAGTGCTGCCTCGCGGGAGCTCGGCCAGCATGCAGGGACCTGGCACGCTCTTGCACTGCCAGTGTTTCCTGCAGCGAACGAAGTCTGCTCTTGGAGGAATCCCCGCACAGTGCCATTTCACCAGGAAAGGTGACAAAAGAGGCACTCCTCTAAGTCTCTGCACTTATTTTCAGGGGTTTCCAACTTGGCCATCATCTTCCTTTCCATACAAGTTCAAAGCAAAACCATTCAGACTTTTTTTTTAATTTTTACTGATTTCAGATGCTTTTGCTGGCTTTTCGTAATTGATAAAAATGTTTTTTACTGCAGACTGTGCCCCTGGGTGTTTTGTGAGAGTAACACACTCACAACTCCCTCTTGTGCAGAGGAGTTTGGCTCAGCAGTGTATCACTTCTCTAAATAGCTATATAAAGAGAACGCAAGCATCCAGAGGATCAAATCCTGCATGCTGAAGTCCCACATTTCATTAGCTTCCCATGCACGTTGGTCACAGTCTGCCAGACAGCACAAGCTCTGCCCCAGAGGCTCCACATGAAGAGGTGTCCCCGTGCAACCCCTCTCAGGCTCCCACCAATGTACACGCTTCCCTGGCCATGGGCAGAGCTGGTGCTTGGGGACTTCGGGTACATCCTGCTCCTGCTTACAAACAGAAAGCTTTTGAGCCCACAAGTCCCCAACACCACTGACCAGTGCCGTGGCCTCTACATGGGTGGAAGCACAATCAAACACAGCAGCCGACCTCGGTGCTGCAACCCAAAGGGGTCTCCACCATCAGCATCCTCCTCTCGGTACTCATTTCCAAATCTAGCATGATTTATTTATGAATTTATCTAATTGCATTTTGGTTTTAATCCACCTCTGGCAGGTATCCACCGTGAAATAGAGTCCTCAAAGGAAAAACATGTCTTAGTGATTCCAAACAGCCACCCGTGCGCCAGCTCTCAGCTCAGTGCGGCTGCCTCTCCTGTAACCTGACCGTGCTTTGGGGAACGCCTTCCTCGGAGAAAACATCTCTAAAAAGGGAAATGATGTGATCCCGCAGAAGGGGAACCTGTGATGACGTCAGCTCTGAGAATAGCGACAGTGAGAAACGCTCACTGCCAGAGGACCCTCCACACTCCTCCCAGCTTGCAGCCTCTGAGCAGCAGCTTGTCAGTCAGAGATGCAACTAAGAAAAAGGAATTAATTTTCCTTGTAAGGAGAATTAATCCCTGTTAATGCAGATGCATGGGCAGAAAGAAAAGCATTATAATTACAATTGGCTGCATTTTATAACAGAGATCCTTCTCGCTCCTCCCATCATGCTCCCTGAGTTCAGGGACCATATCCAAGAGCAGATCAACCCATCCACCCCCCACACCCTCAAGCCTTCACACCCTCCCCACGCAGAGGAGATGTTGCAGTACCAGGATCTCTGAGACCTTCCACTGCACTAATGCTACAGGAACGCTAGTGCTGAGCACTGGCCACTGGGGTGGGGGCTGAGGACAGAGCAGGAGGGCTGTGGCTGCAGGGGATGGGTCATGGCACAGCTCAGCTCTCTCCACTGCCGATCAAAGCTGCTGTCGGCTGCTGCGCGGTGCCGGAGAGGGAGAGCACCACCAGCCATGCTACAGGGAGAGCGGACCTCTCGCAGGCAGTGCATGCCCTAACACACAGCTGTGTCCAACAGACAAACGGGGTGACAGCAGATCACCCTGCCTGCTCAGCCTCTCCCATCGCCGCCTTTTAACCACCAGACCTGACCGGGGCTGCGGAGCGCCCGCACACAGGCTGTGCTCGCAGGCACGCCCCAAGTGTGCCGGCAGCACATGGCTGGCTCACCGCCCACGCTGCCGCAGCACCGATAAGGTGCCGAAAACACTGTCAGGCCTTTCAGATAAAAAAGATTCAGGGCAAGGGAGAGTACCAGCTAGAGTGCACTAACACTTGCCAGGGTTGTAGCAAGGTTGATAAGCCGGGCGTGGGAGGCGAGTGGTGGAGTGCTGGCACCATCTGTCCAGAGTGAAAGTGAGAGGCTGAAAGCCATCTTTTACCCAGGTAGCTGAAGCTCTGCCCTTACACCCACCCCTGGTGCTCACTACCCATGCCTGTACAACCCGCACATTAACACCTTCTGGGCACACACGAACAGTTTCAAGGTGCTCCTGCTGCTGCCACAGTCATTCCTAAAAGGTCTCAGTATTTCCATTTTTTTCTGCAATGGAGGGTCAGAAGCAGAACCACAAGCATTAACTTACTATATGATCACTCAGTCACTCCCCGTCCTTACCCGTCACCAAGATACGACATTATCAGCTGAAGCGAAACCTGCATTATTTTCTTTCACAAGAAAAATGTTTTGTATCTAGGAGACATAAGTGATACAACTTGTGAGAGTAAGTTACACATATCAGCTCCTACCTCCAGCCTGTCTGTCCTCATTAGCTTTTGGGCAGCAGCGGCGGCAGCAGCAGGAACCGGGACACCAGGGTTCCCTGTCACCAGCATCGGGGCGGTGGGCAGGATCTCTGCTGGCACCAGGCCTGGGGAGACAGGCCCCAGGTAGGGGTTGAAGGCGGCTGATGCGTTGGTGGCTAAGCTTGGTGCAACGGAAAACATCGGCTGCAATCAGAGAAAAGAAGAAGAAAGACACTTTAAATATTTATACTTGCCATGCCATCAGCATAATAACTTTTTGGCTATCATCTTGAGCACAATGGTGGTGAGTTTGTGTTACTAATGGGAAAGAAGCATTTGTCATGTCTGTGGGATGTGAAGAACACCCGTGCAAACGTTGCACATGAGCAAGACCACGAGGACAGGCATCCCCTGCCAGCCTCCGCTGGTTCTCCTGCTCAAGCTTCCAACACGTGGCAGCTCTTGGAGCAAACTCTCATTTGATCTGCACTTGAGCAATGCCATCATTAACGAGCACGCCTCGCAGCCACAGGAGAAAGTCTGAGGCTCTTGGCAGCACACGTCCAAAACGTGTACAAACATCCGCTCTTGGGAAAAAAGGCATCTGCGTGAGAGCCCCAACACACCATCAAACCACACTCAACTTCAGACACAGATAAATACATTTCTGACCCTGATGACAGCCAGCTCTGGTTCAGAAATTACAGGAGTTTAATACAGGAACAAGACCAGACAATCATAATCATTTATTTTTACAAAATTAAACAGGCTGTCCACGCAGATATTCAGAAAGAAATATACTGCATCAAGGATATGCTTTATTTAGACTAAAACATTAAGCCAGAGAGAGAGAGCATGCAAATACCAGGGGTTTTTGTTTGTTTGCTTGTTTTAAAAAAAGAGTCAGATGCCCTTGTAGGCTATCACATGTTGTGAAGATAATTGGATGTAGAAGACCAAATAATGCTGCAAGACCCAATGCGGAGCTGTTACACTGCAGTAAAGATTAAATAACTCTTCTGCCCCACTGAATGCAAAGGCACTGCGCTACCAGTGTAATTGCCAAATAAAATTTCGTCTGGAGTGTTTACCTTTAGTATCTAAATAAAGTAGTTACTCAAGGCATTTAGATTTTTTTTTCCAAACTAATTTTTAGAGGGAAAAACAACTACGGCGTTAACGCAATTCTTTTTCTCTGTTTCATATCTGTTTCAGCCAGCCAGCATATAACACCACATGTTTTTGTATTCCTGAGGAAATGACTGAACTGTTTGGAAGCAAGGAACAGGTCCATTTGAAACACTGGACAAAAACACATGCAAAGATTACTGAAGAAAAAAGACTGAAAGTTGCGTAAATGGGAATAATTTCTTTAAAGTCTCTAGTTCTTCATCAATGTGAATGAAAAACAGGCAAATTTTACAGGAAATAAAATATTACTATTAAATACACTATTAATTAATGGCACTTTTCATTACTGTGTTATCAGCTATGTAATAATGAACATTGAAAATAAAACTATGAACCAGTCTGTTAGTGTGTAACTTAAGATATACCAATGTCTGATTTCAGCCCAATATACTCACTGTATAAAAGACTATCCCATTTATTTTCTACTGAGAACATTTTATACTACTATAAATATCCTGCAGCCTTTAGACCATTGCAAAATAATAGCATATTTTATCACAGCCACTGCATATTATTCTGAAACTCACAGGTATTTTGCAATGTGCTGTACACATATAAATTAGGAGATAAAAAACTATCTTACAGTCATATCAGCCCAGACTCAGAGCCACGTTGCTGGCAGAAAGAGACCATGAAGTGGTGAAACCTGGGCAGCACACAACCACGTTCGGTAGCAGAAGAGTCTGCCAAGGCACAAAGCCACCCGAACACTCCTGCACCAAGGAAAAATTTCTGGCAATACAGTGGCCCCAGAGGACACATGGCACAGACTGGATCTGCCCAGGGACCATCCCCAGCACTGACCCAAGGCTCGGGTGGCTGCGGGATGGGGAGGAGCGGGTCACCAGTGCACTGCTCCCTCTGCCGCAAGGGTCACCCCAAGCACGGCCCTGCCATCCACGAGCATCAGCCGAGGGTCAGCCTGTAACTGCAAACTGGTCAGAACTGGGACCCCAATGCCATGCAGGAAAGGAGAGACCGGGGGGGGTGCTCCAGGTCAGTCCGAGCTGCTGGGCTCGTCTCTGCTGCTTACTGCTCACTTGTTTTCCAGCAAGCTTTCACTTCCTCATCTCTAGAAGCAGAGGTATAGAGTATTTCTCTATCACCACAACCAAACCATACAACTATTTACTGGCCTTGCAGTTAGGGCCCTACTATGCTGTGCATCATGCAAACCAGCTGAAAAAAAGAAAAAAGCAGCTCCTGTAGGTCCGCAGAGAGAACAGAGGTGAAGGAGGACATAGCCTTGGATGCTGCTCTGTGCTGCCAGATGCCCCAGAATCCACATCATCCCATATACTGAATAATCCTGCTCTAAAAATGCCTGTGCACAACCAACGTGAACCTCACCAGCAGGTCTGATCTCCACAGCTCTGCCTTTCAAAAGCACTGCTTGCTAATGGGGTCTATTGATTGGGAAGGAGACACGGGGGCACCTTTGGAAATTGGCCTCTGCAGCGCAGCAGAGCCATGGCTCCTCCCTGGACAGACAGACAGACGGGCTTTCTGCCAGCACCCCAGCTCGCCAGCCCTGCAGGACCGGCTGCCCGCAGGGAAGGAGCTGGACTCGTTTAATGCATCTTTAACAGTCATCTACCGAGCACCTGCCATGCCAAGGAAAGCACAAGAGTGTACCGCATACACAGAGAGAAACACTGATAATCTACAGCTACTTGTGAATTACAAACACACCTGCAGGAAGGTCTGGGACCTTGCTCTGCTGCAGATTTGCACCTGCAGTGTGCAGCTGATCGCCTCTGGAGTGCCAGCGCTCTGCAGAAATGCATGCCTGACTAACAGCCCCGCGGTTCAGGCCTGTATGGAGCAAGCAGCCTCGGGGCTCCTCGTGCTCCCAGCGCTCCACATGCCCCTGGAGGCGAGGAACGGCCCCAGAGTCTCCAGCCACATTTGTGGTCCATCTCTGCTCTTCTGGTCTCACATCTGCATCTTCCTGCTTCTGTTCAGCATTTTTCACACTCTTCCACACCGGAAAAGGCAAATCCAGGGTCTGATATTGCTATTGTGCAGCAGCACAGCATCACCCATTGATGTGCTAGTACCAACTGATGTGCTAATACCAACCGATGCTCTAGTACTAAAGCATTAGTCTAGTTGAGCCCAACTCCCCCTAAATGGGTTTACAAGCAAGGAGGGCAGAACCGATTCGAGCAGGCAGAGCTCTTCCTCAGGATCTCTGTGCTTGCAGTCAGCAGGACACGCAGTCCCTGCTCACCATCTGAAATCCCCTCCCTCAAGTGCCAGCTAAAGACAGATAAAAGAGTGAACTAAAACGGAAAGATGGGAAAAGTCCACAGACATTACTTGCAACTAAGATAAAACATTTATCAAACACAAATATGAGTGAAAGGATCCTACTGCTTTGCTTACCAAATTAGAGTCTCTTGTTAAGTTAGTTCACTTACTTTTATTAAAGCATAGACTATTGATTTTTGTAAAACAAAACAGACTGACTGAAGCATTGTTAGATGGGATAATATGAATCACCTGCTAGAACACCCTGAAATAACATCCATTTCAACTGTGCTAAAAAATAAAGTAATTTTAAGGCCAAATTAGTAGGATGACATCCTACTAATGGAAATGCTACTGCTGGGACAGCCAATGGCCCTTGCTATGAAACCTCATATTCAATGAGACTGAATTCTGAAAATACACAGTCTGTCATGTCTGAACTCAAGTGATGTACACAGAAATTACCCAGGCACGGGTAGAAGGTTTGTGCTGCACTTCAAAATATACTGACTTAAATTTTGCTCGTTAGGGACAGTGCGAGTGTAGCATAAAGGAGAATTTAAATTTCATTTAAATGTTATCCTCACACTAGCCTCTTTTTACAGAAAGTTAATCCAAAGGACTGCATTAGTATTTTTTTTCATGTTTACCCAAATGTTGGTGTGTGCCTACACACTTCTTTGTATAAACCTGAGCACGCCATATTTGGTTACAATTCATGAAACAAACAAACAAACAGGTTAACAGAAAAGAATATTTTAAGCAATGGTTCTTACTGTTGGCTGCATTTTGACTTAAGCTTTCTCATAGTCCCAAATATGAATTTGCTGGTACTAAGGCTGTATCACTGTACTAAAATCAGGAAATAAAAATAAAATTGTGGCATGTGCACACGTCTGTTTTGAGCTGTTGAAATTGAAAAATCATTTTGAGGTTGCTCTGGAGTTAAAGCACGTAAAGTACAGACTGCTTTTGAGCTGTCTAGCTGTACAGACACTTAATTTTGTTTCTGATCTGAAAGCCATCAGCAGCGGGCACCAGCCTACAGGCAGCCACATTTCTCCTGCAAGACAGGACTAAGGAGCAGGCTGCACTGCGCAGTGTTAGGACATCCCCTGAAGCACTGCGGTGCCACAGCATTTGGTGTCTGTGCACTGATGCTGCCTCAGCTCATCTCCTTGCTCAGGTGATACAGACAATTTTACTTAAAGAAAAGCCAATCAAAAGAGAGAAAACAAAATGTGGTATCTGCTCACACTGTGCTAATAGGTACTAAAGTCAATTTACTGTGAAGATCCTACCACAACATTTTCTGCTTTTCTCCCACACGCACCCTTTTTCTTGAAACAGCCGAGGCATAAAGCTCTGTGGGAGAATAACAGTTATATTAGCTGAATCAAATAAGCTACAACATATTTACTGGTATTCTGTACACCCACAAAACAGGGGGCCAAATAACCATTTGGCACAAGTATGAGATGATTTTTCCTAAGGATTTAGCTTATTTTGAGGAGTATTAATTGTCACTACATTTTTTGAAATAAAAGTTGAAGAACTCATCTAACAGAGTGAACATAGGTTTCCTAACGGAACATATCTGGAAGTAAATTAAACTCCCTAAATTCTACCTTTGCCAGCAAGAAAGGAATAAAAGAACTGTCAGAGAAGTGGTAATGCAGATGTATTTATTTTATATATATATATATTTTTCAACTTATTTTTTCCTTTGCTGCCATTTTACCCATTGAAGGAGAGCGCTTCAGCCAGGGGAGCATTATTTGCCTTTTTATGTAGAATATACCAGCCTTGCTCATACATTAATCAGCGCCAGTCTCGCTCATACATTAATCAGTACCCTCTAATGTCTGAACTAGAAGTTTATATCAAAAGGGTTCTGGGCCAAATTTATCCATAGGTTAGCTCAAATGACCTCTCTGGATTGCATTAGAGAGGGATCTGGCACAGGGTGTTCAGCTCCCAAATGTGTATGTGCATGGCAGGTTGATGCCAATCATCTTTACATTTGCTGAAATGAGGGATTATTGCAGAGCAAGAAACTTAGCCACGGCGTTTGACTTTGTGGAACACTGCACTGTGCTTACTTACTAAGGTATAAGAGAAACAGATATGATGTAATATATGATCACATTTTACTGTGACCAGATGAGAGATTTTTGATAGATTCTCCTTCCCCCACCCCTTGATTTTTTGTAGAAGGTATGATAATCTGTACTTCTTCTTCCTGCCAAGCCTGAGCTGTGGATCGTGCAGGTCAGACTGACATGCACCATACATCACTCAGGGCAAGCTTTCTGCTCTGCCTGACAACGTGCTGTAAAAACCGAAGTTCAATTCCAGCAAGTAATTCCCTGAGAAGGTTCCCCTGAGTGAATGGAAAACATCCAGTGGGAATCTTCTCAAACCCAGGAATTTCCTAGAGCACATGAAACTGCAAAGGAAACGTCTATTTATGAAAATCCCACACAGATTATTCACTTTCTTAGTTTTAAGAAACAAGTTGCAAAAAATTAATTAAATTAACAAAATATTAACAAAATTAATTACATTAACAAAATTACTTCAGGCAACAGAGAATTAAGCAGTACAAAGACATACAGACCAGCATTTCATTGTATTTGATTTCTCCACCAGTTACCACCATTTGTGGCATTTTACAGGCACGTAAGCACACCTACTAACTTACTTCAACTACAACTCATTGTACTCATTGATCGAAACCAAGAAGTGTACATACCACAGGCTGCAACGGGGCACCAGGCATCATGGCATTGGCAAGCTGCATCTGCTGGGCCAGCATGGCCATATTCTTCTGCTGAATCAGGTTATTGCGTCCATTTATCTCCAGCTGTGTTTTTAAGTGTGGTGGTGGGTGAAGGTATTTGCAGTTTTCCCTTGAACATCGACCCTGAGGAAGAGAATTGACACAATTGTCTTAGAAGCTATAGGCATATCTTCGTTCCTTATGTCATCAGCTAAAACAAACACAACACACGCTACAGACCTAGGAGGAAAGCCCCTGGCTACTTCTCTAAGCTATCACATACTGACCAGAGCAACTTGACAATTCTAGTATCAGCTGCTTGCTTTGCTTTTCTAAACTATGTATTTCTGTAGTACGACTCCAAAAAATACTGTTTCTTTAAAAAGTTGCTGAAGGCAAGCAAATACCAGTTGTTTTAAAAGTAGAGCATGCTCATCCTCTACAGGCACACGTTTTCGCTCAGTGAAAGCTATGTCCATTGGGACTCAGAATGGCTCCCCCTGCCCATAGAGCTGCCTTCAGGAAGCAAGCGGCTGCGGAGCCAGAAACCCAACAAAAGAAATGCGGTCTGGCTGCAGCAGTGAGCCTACAAAAGCTCACGTGCAACTCTGAAAATGTTAAAGGCTCACTTCTCTCTCTGCTGTGCAGGGGCACAAGAAGCACTGAGCGTACAGCAAGACAGGTGGTCAAAATAGCATTATTACCAAGAAAACAGCACCAGCTCTGCACTTTCACTAGACCTGTAATACAGCATCTTTGAAGAAAACCTCTTACATATGAGGCATTTTTGTTGCAATTGTGTAAACCAAACAAGAAAATCAGAATTAGCTTGTTTCTAAATTTTTCATTAAATTCAGATGTGGTAAACAACAAATTTCATGCACTAATTTTATTTGGATGAAAGGACATTCATCAATTTGACAACCATTCACATCAAGAAATAATAAAAAATAATTCTATGTACAATATATACCCAAACCCCACTGTTTGGGAGTTGTTAACAAGTTTGTAGCAACTCCTTGTTACCACATAAACCAGCTTTGCACATAAGACAACGCTCCTTGGTTGAAATCCTTTAACACGGTCTCTTGCTCTGGGTGCCCCCACTGGCGGGCTCCCACCTGGGAGCAGGGCAGCTGGTGCTGGGCAGCGCTGGGTGCTCACCCGGCGGCTGGGGCACGGGGAGCTGGGCACGAACGTGACTTCTGAAAACTAGCCCCAAGTTCCCCCCAGCTGTAGCTCCACTGTAAAAACCTCTAAAATGAAAGGCACAGCCTGAGCGAAGGGCACTGCCTGCACAGCCGCTCAGCCACAGTGTGTGGCAGAGGGAGGTCAGGGAAGAGAAACACCTTCTCCTGGGGAAGAGAATCCCCTCTTCTCATGGCGCGTGAGCTGTGGTCTCGCATGCCATGAGACTTCAGAAAATACAAATTCATTAATATGGAAGCTTTAGACACTAATTGTTCTTTAAAATTGTAACACTGGAGCCCATGCTTTCACTAAAGGGATGATAACAATAAAAAAAAACAAACTAAAAAGGAGAATTGAATGCTTTTCTGGAAAAAAACAGATTCCTTAAATTACATTTTTTTTCCTTTACTTATTCATCTTTGAAATAAATCCAAACAGGAATAATGACAAGGCAAAAGAGAGCCTTAATTTAAGTAAGAAACTGTTTTTATCAGGAAACAAATTAATTCAATATAGTCTGACCTTATACTGCAATTTTGCTCAGAAATTTAAAATGTATTCTTGTTACAAGATCTGCCAGAAATCTAATTTGTTCAATGATTTTTGTCTCCCTTAAGGCTGGGATAAACGGTTTGCTGCTGCCCCCCTCCCAATCCGTCTCTCCTGCTAGCAGTCCTAAGTTCTTAAAACTCATTTTCATAGTTATTCAATTGACATCTGAGTGATCCTTGCATAGGAAGATATACCTGATACAAAGAAAAATATGTAAAGTTTTGTGGATATCTTTAGGCTACACACCAAGATTACAGAAAGCCCTATGTATATGAAGACCACTACTATAATGAACGGCAAAGAAAGTTCATCTTTCAGAGCTTCCATTCATAATCCCTGAGCATATTTCCTTGAATGAAACGCATTTTCCATCACACGATCCCGTCTACTGCCAGAGACAACACAGAAGAGCTGAGCGACTGCTGCCAGTCACAATGGGAAGGTGCAGACGAACAGAAACCCCAGCACATGGCTGCCCCGGCGCCTGGCTGTGCAGTGCTCGCTGCCACCTTGCTGGCCCTGGGCCACGGGGCTGCAGACATCAGTCTTCTCGTTTGTGGCAAGAGTCGGAGGGGTCCCCCAAGCCCTTTGGCATGAGGCCTTCGCCTTCCCCTTACACAGCCCTGTGACAGGGCTCTCGCAGGCGTTTGCTTGTTGGTCTGAGGCGTGCTATGGGCTGTCCTCGGCAGAGCTGACACACAGAAAGATTCACTGAAGTCACTTGCAAGAAAATCTCCCTAATAACACAGCTCCAAATGTTGGAAAGCAATCAAGAGAGGGGCCAGATAATGCACAAAAGCTAAAAGCACAACATCTATACTACAGATAAGATGGGGGAAAAAAACATTTGCAGCCTGAGAAAATATTTTTACAGGGGAATGGAGTTTCCTACTGCAAATAAGGATTAGGATACTTCAGTAACAAACATTAACAATTCATGAGTAGAAAAGACAAATTGATGGTGGCAACAGGAATTGGTGTTTATGGAGCGTGAATTTTATACGTGTGTGTGTGTATATACACACATACATGCATGCATATATGCATCTGCTGGTTGCTGTTCCACCCATGGGAGCTCCCCAGGACACCTCGAGCACCGCACGGTGAGAGCAGCGGCGATCCCCCCGGTGGGGATCAAAGCCAGCACCTGACAGCCTGAAGCAGCGGCCAGACTGCAGGGGCCAGCACAGCCTGCGGTGGACTGGCTGAAACGACGTGTGGGACATCTCCCACCCAGCTTGTTTGTACGCTCGGGGGAAAGCACATTTTCAGCCTGGGGGGATGCTTTCGGACAAAATGACCCTTGGTTCTCTCCTTTAATGCCTTACTGACAACACAGTTCAGTATTTAAGCCATTTTGCACAAATAAACCAATGTCATTTCAGCACCGCACCCCCCAAAGCATTTCACAATTATATGAAATGGTAGGTAAAAGGCAAGCACTTTCGAACAGCTTTATTTATGTCAATTTTTCTCCCAATACTAAAACCCCTGTTAATTGTTGCTACCACTAAGTAACACAGGGCAAAATTACACATTTACTAGCTGCCTGGAAGATGATATCTTACATTAGCACAGTGTAAAATTCAGACTTAATTACTGCTAATGAGTAACATGAAACTACTACATGTGTTGCTGGAATCAGAGAGGAGCAATTAACAAACCTGATTCCAAAATGCAGATTAAACTCAATGTCCTTATTTCAGTGGTGAGGTCTAGGCTGCTCCACACCTCTCCAGACTGGATCCAAAGACTGGATCATGACCGCTTAATGTACTTCATAGACTCAAACGCTTTAAGGCCAGAAGAAACCGTTCCAGTGACCTAATGCAATGTCCTCAGGCTCCTGGGAAACAAGGAGGCCCCTCCATTGTTGCCCCATCAAGGCCATCATTTCTCTTCGCTTAGCACCTGATCTTTAAGGAAGACAATTTACTCTGAGTTAAAAACTACAAGAATATACCACATACCCAGGTAAACTGTGCTTATGCTTAGTTATTATTAGCTACTCTCAAAAAGTTTACATTTTTCTTGTTTGTATGTTGCTTTGGAGTCTAGTGCAGCATTTAACTTTAAACCTTTTTGAATTTTCAGATCCTAGCAAATTTTCCAAAAGAAATGCAGACTTATCTGTTTGGGAAATGGCTTTCTGGTCTTACTTATACTCCATGGACCTTCAGAAACGGTCCACAGTGCGACCAGGAGCCAGAAACCGCAGGCTGAAAACTACTGTCAAAAATCTCAATCAAGAACACAGACTGCATTCATCTCCTTTATACTGTGAGCAAGTAGTTTCTTAATTACCTTTTCACTAGATTCTGGTAACTTCAGTCAACAAAGTTTAAGGCAGGTTTTCATCTCTCTGAACCTTTTCTGAACCCTTTGCTGTTTTTTCAATCATAAAAAAAAGAATACTATAAGTGAGTAAATTCAGAGAAGTGGAAGTCGAGCACACTGGCAGTGTCCTGAAACACTGTACCAGCACACTGGTAGAGTTTTATGAGAATCCTGCTGGACTAAAAGTTATTAAAAATGCTCCTGAGGCTCCTCAGGCACACTCTTCAGCAGAGGCTGCCCGCAGATCTCCAGTCCCGAGACAAGCGGGACAGGGCCTGCCTCATGAGCAGAGCCAGCAGGGAAACTAAGGGTGTACAGCATGGCAGCGGGGGGCAGGAAATCACTCACACAGCAATGTGATATTTGGGCAAAAACCTGTTGCCAAGATCCCACGTTTACTTCTGCACTCAGGACTCCTGCAGGAAGAAACCCGGCTCTCACTCACACTGCAGCCAGCAGCTGGAGCAGCAGCTCCCCAGCAGCCATGAGAAGAGGCTAGGCCAGGCCCAGGCGATGCTGCTGGAGCCAGGCATGGACATGGACCCGCTACGGCACCCGGGGTGCACTGGCCTGAGCAAGCCACACTTTGTGGCCACGCTGTGGCTCTGCCGCCAGCCTCCCGTGGGAGGCCAGTCCCGGGTGGCCTGAGCAGCCTGCCAGCCATGCAGGGCAGCGCCAGCGCCATCCCCACACGTGTCCCTGCTAAGCAATCCTGCTGTCACTAACCAGCACCCATCAGGTACTACATTCCTGACAGCAGTGACATGGCAAGAACATGGCCCCGCGCGCCATGATGAGCCTTTGTGCACACCCTGCTCACGAATACACCCTGCAGAGCGAGGAAGAAGGAGAGCTCGGAAAAAAGGCCACTCTCACATGATGTTTTTCTCCAGCTATCATATCAACAACCTTCAGGCAGAGAGCCCAGGCTGAACTAAACAGCCAGCCTGACTGTCATTAAATTAGGGCAGCATGATGTCTGCTGTATTTTAAGCTGTCTAGCCTTGGCAAAAGCAGGTGATGGGGACAGGGACAGGGAGAAGTGGGTGGCACTCGCCCACCAGGGACCTGTGCGGGGCCCTAGGAGGTGCCCCCTTGGACCCCCCTGTGGTGCTAGGCGTGGGTCTGGCATTAACCACCCTGACAGGGCTGGGGGACCGAGGGTGTCATTCTTTGCTGGTAACGCCTCCTGCCTCGCTCTCCAGCGCTTCCCGCGCCCATGTCACATATTTACAGGTCACTGACCCGAGCACATGGCAAGCACACGCTGAGCTGTGGGGGAGCCGTGGGGGGACCCTGCTGCCTCCTCAGCATTGTTTGGGGAGACAGGAGGGATGGGGCCAGGGGGTCACCGGCCCAGCATCACCCCAGGGGCTCCATCCATCCGTCTGCCCCCATTGCCTGCTGGATCAGGCCCACCTCTGAATACCTGCCTAATCTAAACACCATGCAAACATCATGAAACGGTGAGGGCTTGCAAGGGCAGTGCCAAGAAAAGACATTTGTTTGCAAGCTGATCTACCTGCGTGTTACCTTCTGCACCATTCCTCCTCCTAGCAGCATCTCCAAGAGCCCTTCTCATACCTGTGTGTGATGCTGAGCTGGTGGAACTCCTGTGTCCCCGTGTAGGCAGCTGGCCCTGGCTGCGGGGACACACTGCACTTTCACCCAAAAATGCCCAGAGGTCCTCGTCTGCCACTCGCTCCCTGCCACTAACAGCCAGGTCCCACACTCGGAGGGCACTGACAGACTTGCCACTGGCTTCACAAGCGCTCAGCACACACCGCTGGATGTGCCAGCGCTGCCAGATGGCATCGGCACCCGATGCTGCTCCAGGGAAGCTGGGTTTGCATCCCGGCCAAAACCACGGCAGCCGGGTAAGTGAAAAAAGCCAAACCAGGAGCAGCTGCAAAGACGGCAACTGCAGAAGAGCGGGAGCTGCCATGCTGCACGAGGAGCCAGCGCAGGGGTGAGCAACCCCGAATGGCCAGGGACACTGGGATGCTACACGGAAGCCATCAAACACGGCTTTTTCACCCTTGCACAGCTTCCTAAGAAATAAAAAATAGACCCCAAAACATACCTTAAAAAATTGGTTATTGCTAATCTCAATTTTTTGTTGACCTACACACCAACCTCTGCAATCTAGATATTTTCCTGAAGATTACTGCATTTTTGTAAAAACTGCTAGTCAGATTATTGTGCTGAGGAATTTTTAGTTGGAAATAGGAATTAATAAAAACATGTCCGTAAGAAAATATTTACTTTGTTTATTCATTTGTTGACAGAAAATGCCTGTTTTCTTTGAGTTTTCTATTTATTCTCCTAGACAGTAGCGCTGCCTCTCCGCATGCACCTTGCCTTCTCTGAGTGCCAGACAACAGCACTTGCCTTTATATTTGGCAAACCACTGCGACATGGAAGGGACGGAGTGAAGCAGGCAAACCTTTCCGTGTTATGTTACTGCTTCCCAACCACAGGGAAATGTGGTTTTCTTATTTTATTTTTCAAATTCTCTTATAGAAAAATCATTACTTATCGGGGCAGACACATTTTAGATGTGCAGATTTCTGTTTAAATGATTGGTAAAACACCATGAAGAAGTATAATCTTTCTAGCTGAGAGCAGCTACTATACAAAGACAGACTTTTAAGTCTTGTTTGAAATATGGGGGCAAGTACACATTTGCTTCTGCTCTCGTTACAGAAGTAAATCTTTTAAACTCATGCTGGCTCTCCATTTTTGTCTTAGTTTTTAATAGACAAATTTATTTCCTATTCTGTACATTTCACTTTCATTGCTCAAAAATGCTGTAAAGAACAATCCACTCCAGTCATGGGATCAGGATGCCCTGGCCGCAGTCTGGACACGTGTGCCTGACCCCAGCGGTGTTCAGTCTCCTGTAATGCCTCATCGAGGTGCAGCATGGGGTTAATCAAGGTCTGGTGATCAGGAGTCAGGTCGGGAGTTTTTCTTCCCATTGCCTTCAGGGGAGCAGGGACACAGTACCTGTCCCCCAGGCGCTTTCCCACAGATGGCCAGAAGCACCTCCCAGCTATGCAATTTGGTTTTATTCCCCACAAAACGGGAGGCATTTCATGTGGGTATTTGCAGAATTGTGGAAGAGAAAACATGCAAAACTCAGACAAAAAAGAAACCATAGTCAATCCTGTCTTGGAAAAATGACCCAAAAAATTCTGCATTCTGAAAATACAGTGTAAGTATTTCCACAAGACTTGGATCATCTGACAAACATGTTGGAATTTTATGTTACACCTAGATATTTAACACTTTCACATAGATGAGCAAGAAATTAGTCGATTTCTGTGAGGTCACTACTATGTTCTTCTCTACAACACCATTTTTCTGTGAAGTGCAGCACGTCCTGTTTTTCAGATCCCACACTAAACGTTAGAAATACAACAGCAATTCTTGCTCTCTGAAAATAATTTCCTTCCAGAAAACACCCTGATTGCATGTTTAATAATGAAAAAGTATTCTTGGGAATCACTTCTGGGATTGCCAGCTCCTTTATCCACTGCAGTTACAGCTTAGGTAATAATGGGTACTAACAATTTTTACTTTTTTCTTGAGGGAATATTTAATGGAAATATCAGCAGAAGTCAATAACTAATTAACAAGAAGATAATTTGAGCTTAGTGTGCTGCAGAGCCCTCTGTGCAACTGCGCCGCCACCCAGCAGAGAAGCGTGACCCACCAGCAGCCCTGAGGCATGCAGCGCGGTGCTGCGACAGCCCCGACGCTCACCCACAGCCACGGCGCAGCCCACAGCTTTGGGCAAAATCCTCCGTGCCCTGCAAACGCTCTTTCAAAGGCCAGAGGTGAGCCTTCCCCTCACCCACTGGAGCAGCAGAGTTCATGGCAGCAACCTCACTGCTGACACCAGGTGGGTTTACAAATTAATGGCACCCAAGTTGCTCTTGTCCAACCACGCAATCTGCAGAGAAGATCTCAGGGTGGCATTGGGTCCAGCTTTTGCACCCATGGCCCTGGCGTCTCTGGCACGCCGCTGCTGGTTTCTACCTCCGCTCTGGTAAGGTGTGTGTGAACCCCCAATCTCATGCACACTCAGGCCAAAGCATGCACGCTTTGTGCAAGTATCTGCACCGAGGTCTGAAAAGCAGGTCCCTGAGTAGTTCGTGTTTTGAGTAGTTGCTATTAGGCCTTCAAAGCTGTTTCAAGAACTTGCAAACATCTACGGCTTCAGTACCCGCATAAACTTTAAACCAATTCAAATTAATTTCCAGTACCTCTCCTTAGAAACACCATCTAATCTATCACACAAAGGAAGAACAACAAACTCATCACCCTGGTGGACTTGGCTCCAGTCTAAAACTTTCTTGGAAAGCACAGCCTGGTGATGCAATAAATAACGTCTAATTAGCAAACTGCTCTCTCAAGGTCATTACTCCTCCAGGCGCAAGCCATCAGGACCCCATGGCGCCTGCGTGAGGGACCTGCAGCATCCCAGACGAGGCCCCGCACAGGGGCATTGCCAAAGCCGAGACGCCCTGTCCTCAGAAACTCTGCGAGCAGGCAACAGGAGGTTTTCCACACCCAAGTCCTCGCAGGGTGCAGGAAGGCAGGGAGGACCCAGATCACCCCGCTGTGGCTTGGCACCTGCAGTGCCGTCACTCAGTGTGACACCCAACATGAACCCTCCTCTCCCAGAAGGAGCCCCGGGGAGCCCACCACATCCACCGCCTCCAGTACCCCCCTGAATTTCAGACTGAGGTTCCTCAAAGCAGGGTTTACTCTGCGTTTGGTTACTTCCACAGGGACACTATTTGCAGTAACATAATGTGTAACTGTTGTCAGTGTTCCCTTTAGCCTCCGGACAGGTTCTGGACTGTGATGGGGCATGCACAGCCAGGGGGGACACTGCTTGGCACCGCGTGGTTGCAACCAAACCCACGTAACAGGGGAGAGCAGCAGAGAGGCGACACTGTGTTTGCATTTATATTTGCAATGTTACCGGCAATTAGACACACTGATAGCACTGGGATGCCTGCGGTTTTGGAGAGGGGGCATCCTTTGCAGTTGATTTGGGAGGATCAGCAAACATCAGATTGGGCACAGCCAAAGTAGAAATACAGAATAATTTTGCATGGACAGAGATTAAATAAAGATCACAGTTACTGCTGTCATTTGATAAACACCAGAGAGTGCACACTGAGCACAGCGATCCTGCCATCGTTGTTTAAGGTTATCCTTCTGCAGCAGTATAAAATCAGAAAAAACAAACAGACCCAGCAAGCCAGTGTGTGCCATTGACTCTGTATGTCCCCGGAACGGCACTGTCCCCTTAATTCAGTCAGGGCAAGGCGTCTGACTCCACATGGAGCTTTTCTCTATGCTGCTGGAGTTAGGTTAACATTGGTCACCCTCCACAAATGTGAAGTAAATACATCTGTACAGACAAGTTTCATAAATGCAGTTGGTCTGGGAAACTCTTAGAACTAAGCTGCGCCAGCCTGCTGGGTCTGTTTGTTTATGCTATTTTTATACCACTGTGGTAGCACAATCCGAGTTACCGAGCACTTGCTACACCACTCTGTGCGTGTTTATACAAGAACTACTGCTCACAAAAGCAAACAGGAAAGCTTCTTGTTTTTCATCAATCCACCAACACTGTACCATTAAAATATCACCATAGAAGTCCAGGGGCAGAGGAGAACCAAGAGCACCAACGTGCTACTCACTGTGTGCGGAGATGTTACTGGAATAAACCCTGGCTCTTCCCCCAGGGTCCCTGGAATAAACCTCTTGCTCTCCCCCGAGGTGGCAGCGCCGGCCCCATCGCTGCAGGGAGAGGCACAATGTCCAGCTGGCGTGCCTTGAGGAGGAGCATGGAGCCCTGCATGGTGCGGCGGGGACACCACTGGCCACGGATGCTAGGGTAGTTTGCTCGCCCCAACCGCGAGCCAGCCACTCGCTTCAGAGCCACGACTCCCCCGAGGTGGCAGCGCCGGCCCCATCGCTGCAGGGAGAGGCACAATGTCCAGCTGGCGTGCCTTGAGGAGGAGCATGGAGCCCTGCATGGTGCGGCGGGGACACCACTGGCCACGGGATGCTAGGTAGTTTGCTCGCCCCAACCGCGAGCCAGCCACTCGCTTCAGAGCCACGACACTCACCTGCAGCCCCGCAGCGCTGCCCCACTGGGACCACAGCTGCCTCCCCTCGCCCCCCTTAGCTAACAAAATATTTTTAAAAAGGGACTGTTATCTCTAAACACAGCATAAGTACAGGACTGATGCAACAACCTTTCAATTCAGATTTTTAGCATACATTGCTGCTCAGGATGTCCTGGAGCCAAATTAATTCTCCAATTAAAAATTGTTGCTTAGCAACAGGGTTTGAGATGCAGGAGAGAAAAGCAGGGTGCCTGTGATGGCTGGCCATGGGTAGGCAGGATGGGAGTGAGAAGCCACCTCTGCTCCAGGGCGCACAGCCCACAGCTGGTGCCGGACCCCCGCCTCGATGGAGGTGTCCATGGGGCACCTTGTGTGCAACAGGTAAAAACAACCCTCCAGTGCCACAGGGAAGCACAAACTGCGGCCCAAACTCTGCTCCAAACTCTGCTCTTGCTTATTCCAAAACAAAACTGAAGTGAAAGAAGCACCAGCCCTGGGGAGTTGTTCCAGGTTTTGAGCAAACATTGTTTCCTTGGGTGGTTTTGTGCAATTACGGTTAGATGTATTATCCTGCATGCAGCATTGCTGTTGTTGTTGCTACCATTAAATCAATGAGACAACCTCCATGCCACAGGATGCAAAGAACTCAGCTTTTTAACACAAAAGTGTCTACCAAAAACAGTCTTTAATCTCTGCTGATGGCCTTTGAAAGCCACCACAGCATTTAACCACCTGCAACGTTACGATGGACTCACCAAAGCGTTTCTGTGCCATTAGAGTTACGAAATCCTGCTTTTCAAAATCAGACATATAACCCTCTAATATTTAACAGGCTATCGCCTAAAAACAAAAGAAAAAGCTTCTTGTGGCCAGCAGACACTCCTATGAGTGCTGCACATCCCATCTGCACTGCATGAACATTTACCACCCCATCACTATTTAACAATTATTAATGACTGACATAATTAAACCAATCACTTTCGGGTATTCCAAACGTGCCACAAGACTGAATGGCAACAGCCACAGCTGAGGATGCTCCGCTGACATTTCCTCTCACCTGGGGGGCTCTGCCTGTCGCCTCCGCACCAGCGCTGCTGGTCCCCCCGTGCTGCGGGTACCCAACCTACTTGCATCTGGGTGAGCCAGATCTAGCAAACCAGCAGCCACGCTGAACGGCACAGCTGTAACAGATTAAATATTTTTGATCCAAAACAAACATGCAAACACCTCCCTCTTTTAGGGAGTATAAATTCCTTCCAACAGCAGAGAGCTTGGCACGTTAAAACCCAAGCAGGAAGATGGCTGTTACGTAAAATCCGAATATTGCCTGTAAATGGTAAAACTATTTATACCAATGCCCATGTGTTTTACAGGAAATAATTTAAGCTATGGTTTGCTTTTTAAAAATAAACTGTTTACACTTGCTTTGTTGTAGCTGGCCTGCCAAGCATACATTCAGATAAACTTTTTTAATATTGAACAAGGAGAGTTACTGGACCTATTTTACTGACTCGAAGCATACAAACTGCAGTCCTGGTGAGTCAACGGCTACGCTTATGACTCTGAAGCCAGGCCGTGGTCCGGAGGCAGGACCATGATCGCTGAGGCACTACGCAACGTTGATGTACAGCCCATTTTGAGACACAGCCCAGCACGCACCAGAGGAGGAGTGGCTGCACCTCAGCTCCTCCGCTGCCCTGGCTGCCCCAGAGCATGGCCAACGGCCCCCCGTTGCTGTGGGACCACGGGTGCCTCTCCCCAGAGCCAGTCTGACACCATAACCAGCTGCTGGTTCACTGCCAAACCCACCGGCTGGGAGCAATGCTTGCTAACAAACCCCCAGGCAAATTGCCCATCCGTGCTTGTGGAGGCAGGCCCTGCAGCACAGCCCACAGCAGCCAGGCCCCAGCTCACAGCCCGACAGCCTGCCAAAGAGATGGCACAGGCTTGGATTCTCCCAAATAATTTTCATATGCAACCAGAACGCTTGCTGGTGGCAAATGCACACCTTCAGAGGAAGGAGGTGAGAAGGAAGTGAGGGCACTGGCCCCATGAAGACCCCTCAGCCCCCTCCAGTCCTGGGCCATGGCACGGGGACGCCAACGGAGCACTGGTGCTCACACCCTCTGCAGACACGCTTTTTCCACTCAATGTGAAAGCTGAAAATTAATTCAGTTTTTTTCCAGGGGGAAACGGCTGTGATTGTTTTCTTTTGACCAAAACCGCACACTCCAGATGTGCGAGGTTCTCATTTTTTGCTCTCCAAGAGGCATACAAGAGGGTATGGGCATCCTTCACCCTGATGCATCCCTGAGGTTCCTCCGGAGGCTGAGCCAGAGAAACCTGCTGCTGACTGAATGGTAACGAGGTATGCTTCATCATTAGCACTCACACAAGCCACGTGAGCACACAACCGCATGACGCAGACCTTCACTAGGGACCAGATTACTGCAAGAGGTGCAGATGACACCTGTTAGCAGCACTCCATCCCAGTGAGCACACAGGCTTTTAAACAAGAAGTACGTACTTAGCCGTCCCAGGATGGAAATACTTGATTTTATACTCTGCACAAACCATCCCGAGGATCTGTCCTTAAAAACAAATGCTCTCTATTTTTTAAATTAGGCTGTTCCAAAACTCGTTAAAATCCAAGCAGTCGGTCCCATCACCAGTGCCCCTCTGCCCTGTGCAGGCCCTGCAGGGCTGGCCCTCGGCACACACCGCTCTTGACTTCAAACCGGTGACTTTCCTGACAGCAGAGGGATGAGGGGACTTGGGCTCCAGCCCAAAGTTCGATGCAGCATCTCAAAACAGGATCTGCCCGCAGCCTCGCTGGTTCGCACCTCCTGCACCACAGTGTTTTCACCTCGAGAGGATAAGCAGGGACGTTGTTGCGTTTTGCAGCCATTTGAGCAGTGCATTCCTTTGCCGGTTCCTCCGCAGCACTGGCACACCGAAGGAAAACGGACCAGCTCCAGAGTACCAGCAGAAGGGCAAATGCCAAGACAGGATAATCAATGCTTTGTGCCCGAGTAAAAAAGATTAAAAGCATCTGCATGTTTCTGTTTCTGTATGCGGTTTCAATGCATAAAATGAAAATACACCACAGCACGGCAAAACCCAGCAGGCTCTCATTTCTATGTACGATAACCACATTCCTGGCACCATCGTAGCTGGGCCACCCTGCAAGCAAGCGTGCTGGTACAGCTGCCTACAACAAACACATGGAGAATCAGGCAAGACAAATGCCCCCACCTCAAAACGCACATTTCCCCGTTGAGTACAGTGAGCGGCCCGGCGACATGTGGAGTGTCAGAGGACTGCAGGCGCAGAGGCCAGCAGTGATGGATGCAGCAGTTTATGTCTCTCCCCTCATTAGCAGCTCAAGCTGCCCTTCAGACCTCATCTGTTTCCCCAATTATCACCGCTATGCTTTGATCCGCCCAAGCACACTTCTCTGGTCTGGAAAATCGTCCCTAAATGTCCTGCTGAGTGACAGCCCAATTCCACCTCCCTGCCAGTCCCACCTCCTGCTTCCAGCGGCCACCAAGGCGAGCGGGCTGCCACTGGCCCCAGCTTTATAATACTAGCCTCAAAATAATTAAAGAAACTTGTAAGTAAGGTAGAATCCAACCTACAAACCAAGCACAGAGCTGCAGTGGTCAAGGTAAATCCATCTCGCAGCCATGGGGTGCGAGTGCTCAGCTCCGACGGCAGCCCGGGGACGGCACAGTGCCGAGCTGGTATGGCCACACAGAGACTGGCAGCCATGACACCCGTGGCAGAGTCCCTGCTCACAGAGGCAAAGCAGCAGAAAACATGATAAGGGGATGATTAAACAGCAGCGGATGAGAATAAATATTGACAACAACTGCTGAATTTCTATTAAACAAAGGATTTCACATAAACACGCACCGGCCAGTCACAGCTGAATATTCCCATTATAAAACACCGAAGCTGAGGAGCACGGCACTGAGTGCACGGCCACAGCACCAAGTGACACCAGGAGAGGAACCGCATCCATGCCGCACGCGTGCCAAGACAAGCTTGCGGTGCGCAGCCACCCAGCATACCCAGGCCGGTATGGCCCCAGGGCACTGGGGCACTGCTGTAGCCAGCCAGGGATAGAGAGATGATGTCCGACCACCCCCACCTCATCCCAGCAACTCATCAATCAAAATAACTGATGTTAGTAAATTACGAATTTTATATTGCTGAAGTTAATTGCAAATGGAAAAAAGAAACAACAACAGGAACAACTGGAAGATGCCACTCATACGTCCGCTCCCCTTCCTAATTAACTGCAACATTTTTGGCTCATTAATATTCCTACAAACCTCAATTTGCTTTGGCACCTGCTTTATGTAACCAGTTAGATTACATTTCAACATTTAATAATAATAAACAACAGGTTAATTACTTCCTTAGCACTTGGATAAATCAACCTCTTCAAAATACTGATGTGTTATAGACCACATGTTTCACTCTCATGTCGCTGCCCCATACGAGCACTCCAGGAGGTGTCATGGCTGCCTTTACAAAAGGAGAAATCTGACTTATCTGAATTTGCTAAGACGCTTTGTCTCACTTTTTTGGCATGATGTAATCTTGGTTATAATAATTAAATTGATTCGGCTACAAGTTTTATACTTTTTAATTATCTTTGTGCATCTTTTCATAGCCAACGTAGCCGTAAAACACACTCAAGTGACCACTTAATGATGTCTTTGTGTGTGTACCTTGTAGATAGAAGTCTCAAACCTTCTAATTTATCACTTTGTCTTATACTGCTAATGGCACTTGTACGGGAAGAAATGCAGAGAGGCCGTCGAATTGCCATGAAATTCAACAGGCTTAAAAAAAAGAATGAAAAAAGAAAACAGAGTAAGCAAACTCCCAGCATGAACCCAGGAGGAAAGAAAACAGCACAGCAGCAAATCCCACCCTGCTGTTTCTGAAGTCTGCCGGGAGCTGCCCCGGGCTTTGCTGGGAGGGCTCAGTGCTCCTGCCAGCCCACGCATGGGGACCGAGGCAGGGGACACGCTCCGGGACTCGCCCGAGCCTCTCCCCCCGCCAGCGGCATGCTGCTCCGGCCCAGCCAAGCCCTTGCCCGATCATCACCGGCAATTCAAACTGCACAACCCTGAGCAGGAGCAGACAGGGAGACGAAACAAGGGGAAACGTAGAATGACCCCCAGCTCCAGAACAGCGGCACAGGGACAGGGATGGGGACAGGGATGGGGACATTCATGCTTGCACCACTTCGCTTTGCATCCTCCTCCTGCGCACCACCTGCAACAGCATCACCGAAACGTTCGTCCAGCTCAAGTCAGTCTGTAACCTGGGGGTAAGGTGGCTGCTCTCTACCAAACCACCCCAAATCTTTGCTTTGTAATAGCCATTGGCAAATGCATCAATAGCTTTCAGAAATATAAATATGTTTCTAATCCTTTAATATAATTTGGGATTGATATTCATATTATTACAAATATTTGTATATCCACATGTGTCTGTATATACACATTATATGTATCAATTTATCAATATTTATATTTACACCACCATGACTCCCAGGTCACACAAACTCTGTAGACTGAGATAGAGTAACACTGGATTTCTTCCCAAGGAACCCTCCACCTGCCCCCCAACCAGCGCTGCACTGCAGGACAAGAGGGAATTGCATTTTTCCAGGCCTATACAGGAAAACCAAACACCCCCCAAGGAGTCGGTTATCTCCCAGGGGTTGCACATGGATAACGACAGTATTAGAAACTACAAAACGTTTCTAGCAAGGACTTTAGAAACTGCTGTCTCTAAATTCCTAAAGCCATAAAATCCTGTTAGAGCAATCTCTAGTAATCCGTATGATCTTTACTCAAGCATATAATAACTAACATTTTAAGAGCAAAATGAATGACTTCATGTCAAGATCAAGTAAAACACACGCAAGAGTTAATCTATTTATCGTTACAGCTTCACGCAGTGCCAACCAGCAAGAGGCTGTGAACAAAGCAGCGCTGTACAAAGCCTTGCCAGCTGCAGGTATTGAGCATTACTTTTATCAACATTTCTGTTCACAGTGTATAATCTCCCTGTAAATGACTTGGTCTGAAAAATGGTCCCTTTGCCATCCAGCCTCTGTGCTTAGGATCTCAGTAGTTCCAAGTAAATTACTGAAATGTGCAGTAAGCTGAAGATCCATCAGGTTCCACTGCAATTGTTTAATGGATGTACTGCAGCATAATTAATATTTAACAACATTTTCAGGCTTCTGATTTGTTTTGGTGTGGTATGACAGAAAACAGGCAAGTTGTCAAATGCTGCATCCAAACTGGGGGAACAAACAAAAAGGACATGGCCCTTGTTCAGCAGAGCTGCTGTAATAGGTCAGTGTTATTTACAGCAAATTTAAAAAGAGAATACCACAAGAGGAGTAACACCATGTATGTTATCATATACTTTTTACACAGTTGATGTATTTTAAAATTGTTTAGAAACCCTCCCTGGCTGTCTGCAGGGGTGCTCCCACCATCCCAGCCCCAGCTCCATTGCTGCTGCCCAGGGCATTCACTCTGCGCTTACTCCAGTGCCTGCCCGCACACTCTTTACAGTTCAGTTGACTCAAGCATAGTTTTCTTACTAGATATCAAACATAACTTTTAAGGTAGATATATGCACATGTAAAATAAAAAAAAACCACCCCAGATGTAACTATCTTCATTCGCTTTTGCAGCGCACTGACATTTTAAGTCTCTTCTACCTGGTGAAAAGGGGAGGTGGTTGGCATGGTGATCTAAATTGGATAATTAGTGTCCTCACCCAAGTGTAAATACATAGCAGAATTCTCCATTATAGGTGCTATATTTAAAACTGAATTGCTGTAGTTTAAAATTAAATCTTGCTTTTGTGATTTCAAGAGAGAGAAATTGCCATCACCTGTTACTTACATCTGCAAACAGAGAGTAAGTTGAGGCCAAATACAATGAGCTCGCCAGCTGTGCCTCTGTGGCAGGAGCGACGCCAGTCTGATGCTCGATTTATAAAGCTCTTCCCTAAATTGCACAGGCACGACACAGAGCACTATTATGGCATCTTCATAATAAATTTAACCTGGAACATACAGAACAGACAAAGCAAACAAGCAGCACGAGAGGGGGCAAGGCACTATCACTGCACCGATCCTCCTGCACAGAGCCCAGGGACAGACTGGCCTGGCAGGGGGGCAACCGCTGCAGGAGGGACCCTCAGCCCCGGCACCCTTGAAGGCTGCGTTTAGCTCCCACTGACACCCGCGGCCACAGTGAATCCCCAGCCTGGCATCCCCCCACCTGCCCTGCTCAGACAGGGCACCCAGCCCTTCCAACACACCAACGGGACCAGCATCCCCCCCTGCCAGCCTGCAGCTGGATGCAGCCAGAGACTGAAGGGCCCCTTTCAAGATGTGCATAGGGGACTTGGGGTAAGCTCCAGAACAAGGACCAGGAGGGGAGTGGGGGAAAGTCTCTCCTCCTCCTACTAAATCACTTCCTTTAGAAAGGGGAAGTGCACTTTCCCCTGCTTTAAGCTCTGACGAGGCTTTATGGTGATCATACACCACTGCATTGCAATTATGGTGTCTGAGACATGAGCAACATTAACAGACTACAGCTGAAAATTGCCATGCTTCTTTCTAAACAGGAGTGATTTGATAACCAAGTCACAATATACCCACTGCAAAACCAAAAATATCCTTTAAAAAAGATATAAAATATTTTCAGAAAAATTCACTTTAATTATACATGCGATTAATTTCCCTCTTTAAGCTCTGCATCTCATTTCCAGCATGGTGCTCCAACAGCTTTCCATGATGCTGTAGCTGCACTCACAGCTGTGCCTGCCTGCACTTCCACTGCTTCTGCAAAGTGCCCTTTTTTTTAAATAATAGTAATTTGAAGGCAGTCCTTTATGTAATGAGAAAATCATAGAATCATAGAATCATTAAGGTTGGAAGAGACCTCCAAGATCATCGAGTCCAACCGTCAACCCAACACCACCATGCCTACTAAACTATGCCCCTAATCATAGAATCATAG
>NW_008824056.1:3504030-3527215 GCF_000699105.1 Pygoscelis adeliae
AGGAGAATGCTGTGGGAGACGGTGTCAAAGGCTTTACTGAAGTCCAGGTAGACCACATCCACAGCCTTTCCCTCATCCACTAGGCGGGTCACCTGGTCATAGAAGGAGATCAGGTTGGTCAAGCAGGACCTGCCTTTCATGAACCCAAAACAGCAGAAGCTGGTGAATCCTCAGCAATACAGCAGTATCTGGAGCTGCCCGCATTACACCTCACCACCACTGCTGAAATGCATCCGTTTTTCAAGGCACAAAAATGGCAAAGCACTGTAGATCTGTGGGACTAATTTAAAAACAAAGATAAAACCAAGAGCTGATAACAGCCTGCCACAACAGTCAAACAAGACACAATGTGGAGGTGCATTCAGAAAAGGAAAGCCTGAACGCAGGTGTTCAGGTACAGCCATGAAGACACTGCAAAGGGGAGCCACTCCCAGCCAGTCAGACAGTGACAAAAAGGACATTCCCCACCCCTACTCTCCTGTATTAAAGTAATCTCACCAGTTTTGTTTGGATGTCCGAAATCCTCATTGCTAAATCTCTTCTGTAACGTCCTACAACCATCAGACTTATTCTGAAGGCTCATTCTGTATTTACTCCATTAAGAGAAGCGATCCCTACACTCTTTTATGCAATATTACCCCTTACAATGCACATTACTTTTGCTAGTATACTTTTGCAGTGGCAGTGTTTAATTTCTCC
The DNA here is from genome assembly GCF_000699105.1 of Pygoscelis adeliae. NCBI lineage: Eukaryota > Metazoa > Chordata > Aves > Sphenisciformes > Spheniscidae > Pygoscelis > Pygoscelis adeliae. The sequence goes on from NW_008824056.1 coordinate 3,504,730, forward strand.
TGAAACCTCCTCATGCTGGGTCCCTTGTAGGGTTAGGTTTTAAGCAAATGGCACATTGTATTATGCAAGTAGTGAAACCTGGGAGGTGTCTAATCTGCCTCCAACCTAACTAATAACTTGGCTTTTGAGGGATGAAGCCCCAGATGAAATGAGGACACAGACTGCAATACTCTGCTGTGCTGGGTGAGACGTCAGTGGCCGAGCAGCCTGCCAACACCGTGCCGCCTCTTCTCGCATTTATAGTTAAGGTCATTGCTGAGTAACAAAAAAAGTAACGTCATATCAATAAATTGTTCTCCACTTTCCAACAGTACACCAACAGCCCTCCTTTAGCAATCTGAAGGTCAATTGCTGTCATTATTTTTTGTCTGGATTTTTATTGAAGGGAGGTTGACTTAAATGCATTGGTGAAAACTGCAGCCCCACACCACCGACACTGTAAATCACTGCTGGAATTGTAACCTGAAAATGCCAACACATTGACATGTTTGGGGTTTTTTATTGACATGGTTTACATAAGAATTACACATTTCTCTATTTTCTTGCTATCCCTTTTGTAGTATTTTTCCTTGTTCTTAGCAAATACAGCATCTTGACATGTTATTTTAAATACAATTAGAATAAACTTGTCAGGCAAATATTTTGACTGAAAAATAATGAATATGGATTGGCTGAAATTATTCCTAAACTTGACTAAAAATTACCTAACAACATTAGTGGGGAAAGTAATTTTTAAAATACTATTTTATTCAAGTGAAGTTAAATGATGAATTCTGATTGAAATATAGAAAATTATTAAACTTAATTTCAAAACAGGATTTGACTTTCCAGCTGAGCACAACTAAAACAAAACTTTCCAAGCCTGTATTTTGTGCGGCCACAGCATCCAAACAGAGAACCCCACTATTTGCTTTCTGATGGTGAGACCTCCCAGCAGCGTTTCCAGCACCCCAGGTGCAGCGGACACACCCCACTGCATGGGCCCCATACGGTTGCTCCACCGTGGGTCCTGTGCCCGCGCTGGGCATCTCGGTGCACCGGCAGCCGTGCTCCACGCACCCTGTTCCGTTTGGGTGTCTGTGCCGTACCACCCTTCTGTGATTTTGATTTCTTCTGCTGGCAAAGTCTCTCTCTCAACCAGATTCTTTCCCCAAGCAAATCCAAATGTAAGATGTGTCTGTTCAGATCCACTTCTGCAGCAGAACTACCCTACCGCAGCCTGGGCTGCCTCACCACTGCGTACCCTCTGCTTCAAGCTTGCCAAGTCAGAGGTGAATGGATCTGCCAAAGGGTTAATCAGAGGCTGGAAGTACCAGAACTGTGATTCTTACCCAAAACACAGGCAGCTCACAGAGGACCTTCTCTAACACCTCTTTTGTGACAGCAGAGACCCACTGACTTGGGATTAATCAAAGGAGCACTGGGCAAGGTCAGCTCCCCTCCGGGGATGCTACCAGCCCCAAATGTTAACTGAAATTACTGGAAGCTGCAGGCTTTCAGTGCCCTGCAGGAGACACTCAATATTTGGCAAGACTTGCCTGCATCACTCCTGCTGGTCTCCGTCCTTTGGAAGGGACTACACTGGGTACGGGATGATTTCAGCTGATTTTGGTATCTCAAACCTGTGCTGAAAAATTATCTTAGATTTCAGTCAAATACTGAAAATCTGTACTCCAAATTTTAAACATCTAAATGGTCACTTCCACCACTAAAAGGCAGATAAGGTCTCAGCTGGGAGGACCAGCTGTTCTCCTGTGAGCAAGGCAGACTTGCTCAGAGAACAAAAGAGATGTCTGAGCATGCACCAACAGCGAAGAGCTAAATGATGCCTACTCCCTGCTTATACGATCGTTTTAGGGGGAGAGGACCGGTTTCTGGGGAAAGGAAAAAGACAGAATGTGAAATTTACCAGGACTTGAGGTACTCCTTACAAATATGAAAATTATTTTCAGATAAATAAAACATTTCCCTGAAACCAAGGTCAGCCACTCAAATGGGAACTGTTCTGTGAATCAATACCAAAGCCCGGGGAAATGATTTCAAATGCATCCACTGAGCTCTGCTCTGAGATGCCACTCTCATTTGAATGTGAAAAGCAGAAAGTGAATCTTCACCAAGTGAACACCAAACACGGGGCTCTAATGAATCTTTACAAATGTAACGAAGAGCAGGTTAGCGGCACTATGGGAAGCAGCTGCTATTTTTACCTGGAAAAGTGAATAGCTACTTTCTCAGCGCTAACATATTTTTTCCAAAAGTTTGCAAAGGATAACAATTTTGAATTACGCTCTGCTTCTCTGTGCAGTTCTGTAAGAGCTGGCTGGCATTTTTAGTCAAACCAGACAAAATAAACCCAGCACATTTCGCTTGCTAGGAAAAGCCACTAACTGCAGGGCATGCCCGTCCATTGAAAGTCTCTGAAAGGAGGCACGGAGAAGTGACCTGATTTTCAGGAATGCAAACAGCTCTCCGGTCCCTAATCCCAACACGTGGCAAGACATTTTACAATACAGTAAACTTTCTTAGATGGAAACATAACATCCAATAACATCCAAACCTTTCTACTTAATTACTGCACATACCCAGCACTGCCAAAATAGACCGAGAGCAGTAGCTATGGAGGGGAAAGGGGAGAGATGTCAGGGGTCTGCAACAGAGACTCTCTCAGGCATTACAACAAATAACAGCATTTTTACAGCTGCGGGGACACCTGTGTGGGTGCCGCTCGGGCAGAGGTATGCGACAGCAGAGAACAGGCTGCCTTTGGCAGCTGACACTGAGTTCTGACTTTGGCAACACTGAAAACTTAAAACTTCTGGCCCTTTTTGTACAGTTTGGTTATATAGTAATAAAATTAAGGCCATTCAGTCTACTCATTAAAAAAAAAAAAAAAAGAGAGAGACTGAAATAAAACACACAGCCACACAAGAAAGGCCTATGCAGGAGGCATGGTTCACATTTACCCCTAATTGCACTGGATTTCAAAACCGGTTTAGTCTAATGTCACTACACCACAAAACATTAAGCTCTGAGATGTAATTTCCACAGGGGCTTCAGCTCTGAGGTACGTGAGGATGCCAGGGCTGATGGACCACTAACATTCATCCCAGCAGGCAAAAACTGGACACTGCGACCGTTAGAGTAATGGTGTGAGGTCCCACATACAAACCCAAGCTGACCTGCTGCACCAGTCAGGGGGTGACTCACACTTTAACAAGGAAGGTTTGCTTCTGGGTCACGGTTGCCACCACCATGGTACCACTGACAGAGGCACATGGAGAACCAACCAAGTGCCACCCAGCCTTGCAAACCCCAGCGGTGCCAGCCCGGCTTGCTGCTCCCCGGGGCTGGGTGATGCCGAGACACTGCTGTGCCACACCGCTCAGGGACCGCTGGTGGCTGCTGCTCAGAGCATCCTCTGCTGCAGGAGGAAGGATGCACCTTTCATCTGTGCCCGGCTGCCAAAGGTCCAGCTAATCCCTGTGCCAGGCACGAGACAGAGTCCAGCAAGTCAGCGCAGGACAATGAAATGGCACAATGGAGACTGATCTTATGGGGTTGTTTAAAAAGAGACACAAAAGAGAAAAGAAAAACTTCACATACAGAGAAAGGGAAGGAAAAACGCTTAAAGCTTCCAGTAACGAGAGATGTCGGGCCAGAGGACATCCCTCTTCTAGCCAGCATCATTGCTGCAACTGAAAGGACAAAACCACAAACGTACTTGAGTAAAGCAGAAAATACTTTCCCTGTCCAACAAGAACTTTAGAAACTAATAAAAGCTGAAGAATTTCTGTTCTGAAAAAAAACCAAAAAATTATGAGTACCATGTGATGCCCCGAGGCATCTGATTATTTATTGCACTGATGGAGCCGGAGCTGTCAGAAGCTGCTGTAAGCAGAAGCACACTAAACAAAGCGGTAATTAATGTGCAATCATGCACCACCACAGGACAAGGCCAGCTGTCCAAGTGTCAGCGTGAAATACAGCTCCTCACCACATCTCACCACGCTGCCTGTGCTGCAATTAGACAACTACAAAGTTTCCCGTAGCTTGACATTACTACACTTAACAAGTTATCAATGGCAATGAAGTTTTGCAAGACTTAATCAGTAGTTCAAGAGGAATTAATGAACCCAGCAGCATGCACCTATGAGCAAGGACAACACACAGACTTCAAGCCTAAAAGCATCCACAGATCAGCAACAGCTCCTGAAACCTGGTGTGCCACCCACCCACAGGGCACTGCCGTGTCCCCACACCTCTCCTCTTGATTTCTGTCGGCTAGCAATTGAATACCCCCATCCCTTTGAAATTTTGCTTTTAAAGCTTAATTCTGTCTTTTTTGAGTGAAAATCAAAGAACAATCATTAAAAGATAAAGATTAGGCTGACATAAAATTAGACTTGCATTTTTCCTTAAATGTGCAAGACACAACAAACACTGCTCTTCTCTTTTTCATCTCTACTGCATCATAATTATAACATAAGTAAAATTGTTAGCTTTGGCCATAGCTGAACTTTATATTCCACCAAAGAGTGAAATCTTTCTCCTAGACTGATTACTAGAAATCATATATAAGAAGTTTTATGTAAAGAAATAGTAAACACACTTCAAAAGGAAACAGGGGAAGGGCTGGCTATATGGCACACAACTCTCATGCAAACTTCTCTGATTAAAAATAAATAAATTACCCATCTGCCTCAGGGTAAGGCAGGGGATACTTTCTGTTGCTCTTCACAACTCCTTCTCACTCTCCTTGCTGTCTGCTGGGTGTGGAAGGAAAGGAGGTGTTTGAAGAGCAGAGGGTTTGGTGGAAATGAGAGATCACACATGAAATTTGTCAGACAGCAGGTACTGAAACACAAGGGAGATGCAGTAAGTCGAGTTTTTAAGACACCTGGAGGCCAGCTCTAGGAAATGTGCCAGGAATAGCTGGTGACAGAAAGAGATGCCCTCAGGACAGGTAAGCAAAGCTCTGGAGAACCGTCAAAATCAGTGCCATTACAAAAAAAAGGGCAGGGAATAAAAGAGAAAATAGAAACAATTGATTTTGATAGGTAAGACAAAAGACCATGAGGAAAAAGCACTGCAGAGAGCACACCATCACAAGGCAAGTGAGTGGAAAGGAGAGGAGAGGGGTGGAGGAGGAGGACTGAAGAGGAGGAGAAAAAAAGACTTTGCAAGACGAAGACGGGAAAGCCCAGAGGCTCAGGCTCTGCCCACGCCACGACAGCAGCACCTGGACGGGGCTGCGGTGGGAAGGTCACATCTCTGGTCCCAAGGCACTGAACATGGACTGCAGGCAGAGCGCAGGCAGAAGTCTCTGTAACAGCTCACAGTTCACCGCGTACATGGTACCACGTGTCCTGACTGTGGCTATGGCCACAGCCCAGGCGAATTCCCCATGCTGTCCCACCTTCCTTTAAACTCTCCCCAGGCCAGCACTCATTAAATCCTCTCTGCTCGTTAATATCCACTTGTTACCCCTGTTCCTTACCTTCAACAAAGAGCAGAAGGCTTCCTCTCACTCTGGTAGAGATCCAGAAGACACCCATAATTCACGTCCCAGTGTCTGCAATACTAGAAGCTGCAGAGAACGCTGAGTCAGCGCCTGCGGGGAGGCAGCGGGAGCCAAGCCAGGGCAGCTTTGGAAGCAGCCCCCTGCCAAATGCTAGCCAAAGCACTCGCACCACCAGGTACACGCGGGCAGCTATTTATATGGTTGCAAATAAACAACGAGGACTTGCACAGATACCTTTTATAGTCAAAAAGAGGTGTTTCCTTCCACACACATCTAATGACTGCTCAGGCGGCCCTTTGGCCAAACCAGCTGGGGCAGCTGCCTGCACCTGCCGGTGCCGCAGATGGCTTGGCAACCAGCACGGCACCCAACAGTGCTCTTCCCCGGCCACGGAGAGAGCATGTCCAGTGCAAATGATATATCTGTGTAAGTAAAACAGGGATAACATTAAATCTAAAATATGGGCTCTGATACAAGCACTTATGGCGTGCTTAAAGCCTTGCCTGCTCTTGTAGAAGAAAACCTCTAGAAGTGGATAGGGAGAAAGCCTACAGAAATGAGGAGTACTTTTTTATATGGTCATTGCTCATCAACGTCAAACCTATGGAGCCTAACTGGGAATGGGTACTGTTCCATATAATTTAGTAACTGACAGAATTCAGCACATGCAAATTGAAACAATTAAAATTAATACCTTTTACAGTGCTACAGTACCATCAAAAAGAAAAAAAAAAGAGGGAGATGCTCTCCCCTGCGCAGCCAGGCCTCCTGTAGTCTGTAGGTGACAAGCGTTTTAATTCTAAATGAGAGAAACTGTTTTCCATTCTGTGTTATTTTTCATGCCAAATTTCTGCTGGGAGTTATTCATTTTCTATCAGCTTTATCTCTATTAACTTTTAGGAAATGTTTCTCTGAAGGAAAGCACAATCTTAAAACTTGTCCCAAGAGAACGTATCACCGCAGCGTCCTGCAACGCAGCCGGAGAAGCGGGGAGGGGAGGTCATAGTCAGCTCCATTAACTTTGCAAAACAGGCTCTTTTCCTTCCATTTAACTGCGCCAGCAGCATTTCAAATATTACTAGTTAAAGAATTTAGGTATAAATTTCAGATTTTTTTATAAATCGGCTGATTTTCAGAAAGACTGAGTGCTTTGCATCCCTCGTAGTTTGTTGAAACACCAGTGTAATTAATGGCAGCCCGGGCACAAACACCACCAGAACTGGCAGGGCGGCGCCAAAAAAAAAAAAAGCCTGTCTTGCTGCAGGACCTCCGGACCAGGCACTCGGATGCCCACTCCTCCAAGATGCAGCAGCATTGCCTGGCAGTTGGTGGCCCCTCCCAGGGCACTGACACCCACCCCCCTGCGCCCCACCAGCCCCCATCCTGCCTTCTGAAAAACAGGGGAAACACCTCAAGTTGTTCCTAAATGCTCAGGATGTCTGAGTAAGCCCTCAGTGGCAGAGCAAGGCGAGGCTCTGAGTCAGTTACACATGGCCACCCCTAATATACAAAAATAACTTGTTTATTCCTCCTGATGTGTTATTTTTACACCGGCAGCTCCGGGTATCTGTGGCAGTTTGCTGCCACTGGTCCCAGCGAAGGCATGTGGCAGAGGCTGGGCGAATCCGGCCTGGCCGGCCTGCCTTGGCGCAGAGGGCTGCCCTGCGGGGCTGTACCCAGGGGGGGTCTAAGAGAAATACCTTCAGCCACTGCCCACCCTGCCAACTGTGCCAGGCACCCGAGGAGAGCCATCCTCCACTTCCACCCGGCATCGGCCAGTGCCTCCACGCTGCCCTCGGAGCTCCAGAAGGAAAGCCTTCACCTGAGCTGCTGCTGCCAGAGAAGAAACGTTTCATTTCCAATCGTCTGGAGGAAAGCCCTTCTAAATCAAATGTGCCCACAGTTTCCAGCGAGGCAGAAACAATTCCTTCATATACACAAGCAGCATTTATCAGCTTAGGATAGCTGAGGACAACTTAACAATGCCCACTCTAGCTGCACCGATACCGTTGCAACTTTCCGTTCTGCAGACTGAACGTTGGTTCACAGTGCATTCCTGGAGTAACTAGTTAAAGCTCTTCCAGGGTTGACTTCTCTTTATAAATACTGGTTTTGGTGGATACAAGTCCAACTGAGTGAATGTGAACATCCGTTAAGGGCTGCTAATAACAAAGCGTGGCTGGTGAAAGGTACGTGGGAACACAACAGAGCCGGAGCAGGACAGTGGCAGAGGAAGCTGCTGCAAGTAAATACTGCTCAACACGACACCAGTATTGGGGAAAAACTGACAGAGTGGAAAAACAGGAAGCTTAGTCACTTCTGGACAAAAAAATCAAAGCGTATGATGGAGGGGCGGGCGGGGAGCTGAGCAGCAGGCCGGAGTGGCGAGGCTGGGAGGGCCCAGAGAGCGGAGCTCAGCTTGCAGGACAGGCAGGCATGGGCAGGGGACATACTCTGCCACGAACGCCGGACCGGCCGGAGGAGGAGGGCTGTCCTGCCTGGATGCCCCCAGGGAATACCAGGCTGGGGTGAAGGGCAGCCCTGCTACAGCAAACCCTTTGCGAATACAGCAGGATCTGCTGCACAGGCTCCTCTCATCCCCAGGGGACTCCAGCTAATGACTTGTGCTAATGACTGAAGTTAAACTGTGACCTAGTTAAACCACATCCCTAGCTTCTCCTCCGCCTTCCTAAGCATCATGAGCACCACAACTGCTCAGCTTGGGGGCAGATAAGAAAATACTAGGGGAGGCCAAGGAGGGCTGAAATACAGCAGTTAGAATTTAAGGATATACTTCCTTTCAAACAATTACCATTATCATTCAAACCTACCGCAGAACAGCTTCAGGAGGTGAGTCAAGTATGACCGATGCAGCACAGGACACCTGCCACCTTTCACAGACAGTGATCACTTGCTCCCATTAGGAACCACCACAGAAACAGTGTTGGAGATGACCAGCAGCTGCATGGGAGTGCGTGAACCACAGCTGACGAAAGGACCCAGGAGGGCAGACCACGGACCATCACACCAAAGTGTAACCCTGGAGAACATTTTGCTGGTGTATAGAATTAGCACATTTCTGGCAGCTCTCAAGCAATACAGTATTCAGACTGTAAGGGTACTTTGCAGAAGCCTCAGAAGTGGGGAGAAAAGTTGAAAAGAAGATTAGATTTCCCTGATGGCGATCTTCCACACTGAAAAGTACTCATTACCCATAAAAAACGGTCTGCACTGCTCACTGATGAAGGGAAAATGGCACTGGATGTTAGTAAAGGGACTATGTAAGAAAAACACAAATCCAAAATTTTACTACATCATTTGGAAGGGCATGCATAGCAAGAGAGAAAGACAAATTTAAAATAATTAGAGGCTAGATAAAGAAAGCAACCAAACCATGCCAAAATGAAGACAAGCTTGATTAATAAAGTTTTTGACTGCTTAGGCAAATGAGGGAAGAAAAGGATGAAATAAAAAAAGGTTCAGCAAGCAGAGAAATAAAAAAACTTAACCAAGTTTATGGATTAAAAATCACTACAATGAAGATCTGTCTATATGTAATTCAGATTTCAGTGGCAAAAAAAGAGAACCAGTTGATATATTTGATATCGGGAGGAAAAAGGAAAGTTAAAAGTTTTTAGCAAAGAACAAGTTTAAGCAAGCAAGGGTAGCAAAGGAAAAGTGTCGTGGGCAAATAAAGGCTGATACATCCGTTTGTTTTACCTAGCAAGTGTGTGCTGAGGCACAATAAAAGCTTCCTAACCAAATAAACAACCTTCCAGTCCCCGCAGGGTAACCACAGCTGTGGCAAAATCAAGCAACTGGGTGTACGGCTGGAGGCCTGGGCCAGTGAATCCAAGCAGTGGAGCAACACGTGAGACCTCACATAAAGCACTGCTTCACAATACATTTTGGGACGCACTTGTCATGTTTATTTAAAAAAAACAAAAACAAACACAACCCTGAAGTGGTATAACAGCTACATGGAAAAATGAAAAGCATGAGGAAGACACTAATCTTAGCCGCTGGGAAGCTTGCATTGCCTCGTTAGAAATGTGCACGTTACGGACACACCACACACGTGGCGTGGCAGGGAGGGGCTGTGAGGGAGAGCACAACAGAGCACATGTGTGGAGGACACCCCAGCAGCCAGTGCGCAGCTCAAGCGTCCTGGTCAGCGCAGGACAAGCCCAGCACCATGGCAGGAGCGCTGCCGGATGCCACGGCATGGCCCTGTGGACATGCAGGCGGAGGGCAAAGAGCCGGCCAGCGGGTGCCTGAGTGAGGTTGGCTGAGCAGAGCCGGCATTGCCTTTGCAAATCTCACCCGGCGGACACCGTGCACAGTCCATGCTCAAGGCACGACAGGCACAGAGCAGCCCTCCACAGACCAAAGGAGCAGGGAGAGCCGCAGACGCCGGCCCCTTTGGGTCTCCGCTGCTGGTACCGTCCCAGCTGGACAGCCAGGGCTGGCCAGCAGCACAGGAAAGCTCCGCAAGGGGCTCCCTGGCCACGGGCAGCACAGGACGGCGGCAGAGCCGCGGACGAGACAGCAGGGCTCAGCAGGGGATGGAGCAGGGTGGGTAAGCCAGGCTGCACTGGGTCCACCAGCCCAGCCTGTTTCTGCCCGGCTCCGGAGGAGGTCACCCAATGCCACAAGTAAAGTTTTGTTTAATTTCTAATTTGTGTTGGCCAGCTGCGGCTTGCCTTCACCACGCAATAACGAAACAACACCTGGGGCGCAGGCTCAGTCCAGTGTCCAGCTACTGCGCCCTCAGGTCAGCATCTGGCTCCACCACTGACACATATGATCCAATAATCATTAACACTAGGATGCAGAAATGCTAACGAAAATTGAAAGTTTCAACCCATACCAATGAAGTTCTTGCTCAGAGCTCTGTACTGCACTGCCTGAAGCGGAGGGGAATGGCAGGATGCTGCTGACACGGCAGCAAAGCTGGACTCAACAGGCCCTGTATCGGTCACAGATTATTTTTTTCATACAGCTTGGGAATAATTTCCTGCACTAAGTGCTTTCCAGGCCTCATAACACTGATATTGTAGATCAATATTTTACAAAGACAAAGCTGCATGATGGATGTATGCACTAATTAAACCATATCTAACAAGCAGTGCTGCTGTAATCACACACTCTGTATCCCTTTTAGCTTTTACACCAGAGGTTTGGCCTTGCTCACTTTCTACATAAAACAAAACGACAACAAAACGACAGAACAAAAGACCCACTGTAAGTCACAGCGTGCAAATAAAGATAGTATCTACATTGTCCATACCAACACAGTGCAAATATAATTAAGGCTACGAGAAAACATCACTTGCTCTCAGGAGCTCTCCATCTTCCCTCTGTTGAAGTCCCTGTATAGGCTTTACTTTTAAAAATGCAACTCTAATTAGAGCAAATACATACATACATACATACATAGCATAGATCCGCACTGTTAGAACAAGTCCAATGGTTCTCACACTTGAGGAGCTGTGGAGACTCCGTACGGCCCCAGACAAAGCTGGTAACACACGGACCACACACTGTAGCACTGTCGCGGAGTGGGCTGGGAGCTCTCGGCGCAGCCGGGGATGGTGCCTGTCCGTCCCCCTCGGCTGCAGGCACATCCCTGCAACCCCTACCCATTCCTGAGGGGAGGCTGCTCGCTGGCCTTGGCACCAGCCGGCAGCCCCCACACGATTTTAAGATGCACACATTGTTCTCGTTGGAAAGGACCCAGGTGAAAGTCCACGTGTGCTCAGAAACGTGGCTGCAGGATGAATATTTGGCATCAAAGCCTTGAAAAGCTGAACTCTGTCGAAGTCACGTATTGGGGGAAAAAAAGGCAATGATAGCTCAGAAAAGCTTATGAAATATGTGACAATGACATTAGAGGAGCAGAAAGTACATATAAACAGAAGAAACTTTTTCAGCATCTGTAAGGTCTTACAGAGCATCTGGGCTCTGAAGGACTAAAGAGGTGAAGATTAATCTGCCCTTGTTATTTTGCTTGAGTTGTTGAATAGAGGAGGTCAATGGACATGAATTAGTGGGAAAAACAGACGGCAGACTTTATTTTTCTAAAGTTAAATAATCACAAAATATGCCAAAATACTGCTTTGTGGTCAGAATTCCCCTTTATTGTTTATTTTAACATGGGCACTGACAATTGAAATGTCCTGTCACAAAAGCAAACTGTGTAGACAGAAGCAGCAGCTTTCCCCTGGATGGAAGTTCAGTTCCCAGGTCCTTTCAGTGCCTGGGCTGCAGGAGAAGGCTGCCCCAGGGGCTGGGCAGAGGGTCGCACCCACCAGGAGGAAGGTACAAAAACCCGAATGCAATGGTGAAAAGGGGCAGGGGGGGAGTATTTGTTTTAGCAATCTTTCTGTAGGAAGTGGCATTTGTACTAATGGCAGTTTAAGTTCGTTATAAGACATTTCAACAGTTCCACTACCTTTCCCGTATACACCGAGAAAAAGAAAATATAACCTCTGCAGATATTATCTGTAGTGCGTATGAGCTCAAAAACATGCCTATGACTTGAAGACTCGAATGCTCTCACTTGAAGTGTTCAGTCACATAGCTGGTGGGAAATTAAAAATTTTCCATGTGTGGGAGCCAACTGAACTGATGAAACAAAAAGTAACGTTCAGAAGGAAGACCAGCATATCATGATCTCATTTGAGAAGCACTTTTTCCCTAAGTTCAGCACATGTAAGGCAGAATCAAAGTCACAGAGATGAGAGCATCGGCCTCGGGGCTGGGCTGGAGAGCTGTGTTACAGGTGTTTGTTCTTCAAGAACCTAAATTCTCCTTTAATATATTCACAGAGATCTATGAGGGAGGAAACAACTCGTTTCTGAGAATTAAAAGGAAATAAAACCACCATTAAATTCCCCTCTTTTCCCCCACCTTTTATTTATTTTTTTTTTAAAGTGAGACCAGGCTGGCTCCAAAAGTAGTAAAACAAGAAAGAAGTGAAATAACAAATAAGAACTTTCTACACTATAACCTCCCTACAATAAAACAAGTTCAAGCTGAAAGGTTTGCCCACCACTACTGCCAAGCCCTAAAAGCCCCAGCAAGGTATTTCACAGGATCAGGAGATGTGCTGCTCCCAACAGCTGTTGCTGTCCCCTGCGCTGCCCCAGCACTCACGTCCCACTCTGCTGCGGCACCTTCAAGGGCAATGCCGAAGGACAAGACACGGCTTCACCGACACACACCTCCCTCCTTTTCCTCTGCACGGATGAAGCCACTTAACGTCAGGCCTCTCAGCAGTGCTGGCAAAATTAATTTTCCCACTCCAAGAATGAGGGCTGGAGCCTGTCCGCTCCTGCCACAGACAGAGGAGGAGGATGGAGAAGAGGAGGCAGGAGAGATGGGACCAGAAGCCAAGACAAAAAGAAAGGAGGAAGAAGGCTGGAGGGAGAACTGGTGTTGCTGCCCATGGTTGCTCCCACCGCTGTTCCAGGCAGTGCCACACCATGCACCATCCTCCTCCTCCTCGGGCTTCACAGTAATGACAGCAAGATCAGAGAGCAAGGAGGACCCTAACTGCTGATGCCTTCATGCACTCCTGGACTTGGCCCTATCAACAGTATCTGAACTTGTATTAGGCAGGCCCTTAGAAAGAGTTCCCCGTCCTCCACCGCGTGCTCAGCACTGAGTGTTTCTGCCTGGGATTTACCCAGCTTCCAGCAGGTAAATCACCTCCCAGCCATCAGAGCACTTGAAGCGACACGGCAATACCACCACCACTGGAAATCGCTGCCTTTCTCAGCTCCCGAGGGCTAAGACATTTTTTAAACAAAGTTAAGGAGCAGAAGCTGAACTGAGTAATTTGTCAGGTGATCAAAACAGAACTTAAGTAGTCACTTAATAACACTTAACTACTTGTCATTTAAATAGAACAGAGAGAAAAGAATGAAGCAACTATGGATGGTGCTGGACAAGTGACCTTTTGCTGTACTCCAGACAACAATAAAATCGAGCAATGCTTTCCAAATTTTAAAAATTAAATACGGGTGTATTTTTAGCAACTGCTATTTTAAATTTGTTTAAGCACAAAGCAGAGTTTCTTAATTCACAAAAGGCCTTTCCAGCTGCTGAAGGCTCCTTTTTACATACAAAATCAAAGTCAATACACAAAACAGCAGTCTGAAAAAAAACTTGGAGGAGCCACCTGGCACCAGTTGCTACAATTGCTGGAATAATCCATAGAAAGGTCAAGAATTCAAGAGACATGGGACAAAATTGCTGGTGTCTAAGGATGCCGCCCCAGTGATCCATGGCCACTTTATCTCCTTGCTACAGGCAGGGTCACAGGGTGTATGACGACGATAACAACTCTGTCGTCCCAAACTACCAACCTCCCACCCTGTGGGAAATCCCCACTTACGTCCCCAGCGAGACTGCCAGTCTGTACCCACCTGCCCAACACCACACCGAGCAGCGACACATCACGCAGCATTTTGGAGGCCAAGGGCTGTGCACTCCTGCTAAATCTTAGCAGTAACACCCTACATCGTCACTCTGCCAGCTCACACCATGAGGTGGCTTCTGGGTGTCAAAGGCATCACTGTTGCACCTTCCGAAAGACTGACGGCAGTTCTCTCCAGTCTCAAGCAATGTATATGGGGAACAAAATTAGGAAAACATTACTTTTCAAAAAGCATTAAAAAGAAATCATCAATGTACTGCAAAAATACATGCAGCAGTAATGCCTGTCCATATGCAGAAACCAAGGAAACCCACCACAACCAACCACAACTTCATCAGAACACGTACACACAGAAACAGAAAAAAGTCAGACAGGAAAGGGATGTTTCAGCTCCAGAGCCCTTCTGGAATCAGCAGTAGATAAAGTGTAAAACCGAGAAAGTAATTTTGACAGTGTAATTTACATCATAAAGTTTAATTTTTAAAAACTGTCATATGGAATAGATTAATGCCAAGCTCCAGTATTTTTCAAACCAGTGCATATAATAAGGAAGAAGAACATAAATAGAAATCAAAATCAAATTACTTTCAGGGTCTTTTTTTTCCCCCTTTGAGTAACAGTAGGTGCATGAGACAGACTGCAAGGTGAGACTGGCCTTACAGCAGGGAGATCGAAGAGCTGGTTTGGATACTGCCCTGATTTACCTGGAGTGCAGCGGGCTCGCTACGTCTGTGTTTTCCATCCACAATGTAGTTGCCAGTTCTGTGCTATTTCAGCAGACTGTCTGTTGGTCCAGCAGACCTCCAGCACCAAACAGCCACACGCCGGGAGAGCTGTACCGGGGTGCTGACCTAAACACCCGGCATCGCCCCAAGCAGAGAGTCTGACTCTGAATGACAGTGGGCCGCCCTCGCCACCGGGGCATGACCCACACCCCTGGAGCACCCAGACATGCCATGCAGGTGCAGACCACCGCAGCCAGCAGAGCCCGTCCTGCTCACCACGTGCAGTGACCGCGTCGGCAGCTCCAGAGGGGAAGGGCAAGGGAGCACAGCAGTGCACTGAGTCTACCCTAGCCGTGCAGGGCTGGAGTGGGTAAAAACTCTTCTCCCCATCAGCTTTCCACCAGCAAATGCCGCAGACACAGGAATGAAACACTCTTGGGGACCTGCCGATCCTGCCAAAACTTCTGGCTCCCAACGCCCATGGCGCCGCCGGCAAGCCACGCTCATCAAGCCCAGTCCCAGCATATTGGAGCCACTGCCTTTTCCCCAGCCTCAACGCGAAGGAAGAAGGGGATGTCTTGCAGTGGGGTATGAAAGGAAAACACTGACTAAGCCTTAGCTTTTGTAAATGTTTTCTTTTCCCTAAAAATTTTTTTATGTTTCAAATGCTTCACTGTAAAAGTTTTATTTACAGATTGTGACAATCTAGAGTTTAAGACAGGTGTTTTAAAAAACTAAATAAATAGTTCGTCTGTTGCATTTCCTGTACTTTACTAAGTCTTTAAGCTTTACCACTGAAAAAAAATAGTCAGTGGGTGTCTAATCCTACTCAGGTCACTTGGTGTTTCCCTCATGTCTTTGGAGGGAAACTTACCCCAAAGCCCTGCTTCTGTTAAACATAACGAGAGCACTTCCCCTGCCTTTCACCCACATGTTCTGGGGGGGAGCTCTCTTGGTTTCCTGCATGCTAGTCAACTGACGCCAAAAAGAAAGCAAGTACAAAAGAATTTTGAGAAACAGCCTGACTTAAAAAATTATACACTATATAGATAGATAGAAAGCCAGAAGAAAGCAATGCACTATGACTAGTAAATCATGTAACAGTTGGAATACCTCTTGCTATCTACATTATGCCAATACACAACACAGGTACTACAAATAACTATTGCTGACATGTGTGTACACATACACACATGCGTGCGCCTGCTCCCAAGTACCACAAGCCTGTCTGCTCACAGCTAATTAATGAACGACAACACCTCTCTGTGCCTGGGTGCCAAATGCTTTCATCAGAATCCAAACCCATCGCTGGAACCTCAGAGCAATTTTGATAACAGATCTACTTAAATTTCATGATCCTTTCCAGTGTTTGCCTGGATCTAAAGCCAGTCGGCTTGCACGCAAATTATAAGAGAGCCATGTTGTGTAGGCAGGGCCAGGAGGCACCTCGCAGCTCAGCCCCTGCGGTGCGAGGCTGCGCTTCATTGCAGGCGGCACTGGAAGTACCAGGGCACGCACAGCCACCCTGGGGAAATGAAAACTGAGCATCTCCTGAAAGCTGCTCCCGCTAGCACAGGGCCTCCCCGCACCTCACGCCGTTGGGACAGCAGTGATCAGCCCCGACAAACTCCCAAAAGCAACACAGCTCTGAAAGTTTACACCTGCTGTCCCCCACCTGACTTCAGTGAACCTTGCTTTGTGCTATTTTCTGCCATTAATCTGTGATGTTCATATACATACAGACATATATACTGAGAATATATACACAAATAGTATACAGTGTGTATATACACATGTATGTATAGCACAGAGTAAAACATAGTTGAAAGCTTTATAACAAGTAACTTTAAACTTCCACTGTAGCCACTTTTTCAGTGTCTAACCACTTAGGTATTTACACATCTAAAATCACCAGAAACATCTAGACAATAAATGTGTGACAAACGCTGTGTAAAAAATATTTTACATTGTTACAGACATTAAAAATATCTTCAGCTAACGGCCTGAAAGATTTAGAGGCAGCCTCTGCTTCCCTTCGTATTTTCAGTGCCTTAATTAAGCCAAATGTTAGAAGTTTCCAACAAGGCAAAATTAGGTGCACTTTCCTCCATATTAAAAAAAAAAAATAAAAATCTATCAACAAGTATTAGTTTTCTCTTCAGCTATATTTAAAATCACACCAGTAACCATGCTTGCAACTAGGTACAAAAAACTGTCTTGCGAAGAGCTGGCAGAAACTGAGAACAAACACATTTTCTCAAGGAATTTAAGAGCCTTTCTGTATGCTACATCCAACTGATGCATTGCCCTGAACAGTTTAGTTCTTGACGTCTCTTGTGTTTTACTCTTTCTTCCTCTTCCCCTTCTGTCTGCTGACACTTTTAAAAGAGTCCTTTCTCCTTTGGTATCTTTCAGGTGGTGTTACAGCATCTGACCTCCTTCAACCTGATGCCTTTTTTCTGTCTTCTGTCTCTCGTTTTAATTTCTTTCCTTCTTCTGCTTTGTCTTCGTCTCTAGTTAGAGATTTAATTACCTCCTTACACATTTTATTTCTGTAAGCTGAAGAACACTTGTGGTCATCACCTCCTCTTCCCCTTTGACTACTTTCTTTTTTCACTTCCCTCTGATGATCTCCATTTCTGTGCACGTTGAACACGCCCCCTCACTGATGCCCTGCGCCATCTCACCTACGAGCGCCTTCCCTGGGACCGGGCTCAGCCCTGAGGCGAGGAGGGGCGGCTGAACCTGGCCGCCACCACCGCGGTCCGTTCTCAGCCCCGACAAACTCCCAAAAGCAACACAGCTCTGAAAGTTTACACCTGCTGTCCCCCACCTGACTTCAGTGAACCTTGCTTTGTGCTATTTTCTGCCATTAATCTGTGATGTTCATATACATACAGACATATATACTGAGGCTCAGGGCCTCAACCACGGTGCAGTGGCCAAGAGGAGCCCGGCAGTGTGGGGGTCACTGTCCTGTGCAGACCACGGCCCCCACGCAGACCCCCTGTGCCGTGCTTGTCAGATGGGGGTAAAGTTGGGAAGCTAACAGCACTGTGATTTACCTCGGTGCAGGGATACGCCAGCACTGAGCCCCGCACACGGAGGCAGCAGTGGCAACGCTCCCCTGGCCACGCCGGTGCCTGCCTGCGGTTTTGGTGAGGCAGCGGGTGCAGCAGAGGCAGGCGTGCCTCCTGCAGTTCCTGCTCGCAGGCTCCCACCCCCAGGCCCAACCGTCACAGCAGCTGTGGCAGGTTTCTGCAGGAGCCCAGCCATGGCAGGGGCCATGCTCAGAGGTCTGGGCCCGGCTGGGCAGCACCGCCCGGCCCTGGCCCTGCTCCCACCCCAGGGCAACCGCTACCCCACGTGGGCTGTGGGGTGGGGTTAGCAATCCCCACGCTCTTGCCCCCACCAAGACAAAGCCCAGAGGCAAAGGCACCTTCGGGGGCAGGAGGACCCGTCCCATCATTATGAGGGGTTGCCTGGCACAGACCAGCACCCTGCCCAGTGAATTGGAGAACATCGAACCCACCCATCGCTACCAGCCGGAGCCAGCCACCCTTTGGATAGCTGCAGCTTTCCATCTGAACAGGGTTTTATCCTCCAACGTGTAAAGTGAAAATACACATGCAAAAAAGGGTTGAGGGACCAGCGTGCAGCCCGCTCTGCTGATCCACTCAGCCCCGCAGCAGCTCCTCCTCCTGTCCCCCAGCTCTCCCCTCCAAAACCCAATACATGAATACGCTATCTGCTTTCACTTACAGCCAAATGTATTGTAAAAAATGAGGGACAATGGCATTAACGATGTACCAGTTCCTTAGCTAGCTGTGATAAGGCCATTTACATAAAAATTTTAGCACCCAAACATCTTTGTTCTTCCAGCCTTGAATTAAAACAAACCAACCAACCCCCTCCTTACGGAACTTCCTGCAAAAATATGTCTTTAATGTACTAAAGCAAATAAAAATAGACCGAAGAAAATTGGTTTAATTTCTTATATAACAAATAGAATGAGATTAAAGAAACTTCTGATTTCAAGAAATACTTTAAAAAGGAAGGAGTAAGCACAGTAGCTCCATTCAAACTCTTGCATACAGCAACTAAAATTATATTCTTCCTTCTCCACACAGTTGTACATATTTTTAAAGAAACTACTTGTAACACATTTTGTTCATCTAAATATTCATGGCTCCCATCCTGTCAACACTTACGTACTTGAAAAACACCGGCGAGTTACCCCAGAGGGTTAAGCGAACACGGAGTTCAGGGCACTCCAGCAGCAACGCACCCACCCGCTCAGGCCTGCAGGCACAAAGCCCATGACCTGACTGGGCATTACCCTAACCAACCTGTGAGATGAGGGCAAATGAACCACCCTGCCATCCGCACTTCTGACCAGGACCTAAGTGGGGTCAGTAACACGATGATAGTTAAATGAATATTAATTATAATTAACCACTTCATGATATGTCTGTTCCAGATCATTTTGGTATGAGATATTTGAGTTTATACTCAATAAAGTAGTTTCTTTCTATTTCTCCCTTTTTTTTTCCTAAGTATAAAATCAAGCTACCCATAGTTCAAATAGGAGATGTGATATAAAAAAGCAGCCAGAAATTCTAGTATTCTGGACCTTAACCAGTAAAACTGGCATACCTCCTTAGGAAGAGCTGTTTACTTCAACATAAAGAAGCCATTATCAACTTATACCTGCAGTGGATAATTAAAAAAGAAACCAAACAAAAAAATCCCCAGCGCTTCAAGGAGGTTTTAAAACCAAATGAGAAATAATTCCTGAGTCAGTTTTTTCTGCATTTTTGAAATCAGCATTTGAATTAATGCATGATTCAAAACTTTTTTTAAAAGTAAAATGAGCAACACTGCATACAACTTGCACTTTGGAATGCTCATCTCTATTCAAAGGAAGCAGGCACATAAAAAACCTTAATCGTTTACAGCTACTTTAATTAATGCCTTTTAGTGGTACCGACTATAGGAAAAGGCAATTGTTGGCTCTGACAACTAACCCACGGATCTCTCTCCAGTCACAGCTGCTAAGAGCATCTCCAACAGGCTGAACTCTACACTCATCTCCGAGCTGAGGGCTGCAAGGTCCTGCTCCACTGAAATTTAACTGAAGAGGGCAGCTAAATGATTGCAAGATAACATGAATCACTGTAAGACCTCTGAAGAAGGCAGAGTATATAAACCAGACTTTGACTCTGTGTACAATTTAAGCTTATTTCAGTCAATTTCCAGACTTCGGGAAAGTAATGTTCCAGGAAAACTTTAAACACAGTAATCCATGATCTAATAAACTGAATACAGTTGCCAAAAAGCTGGTATTTCTGCCTTCTGACAATGGCGTTCTTACCTTTGCCAATTCATTTATTTTAATGATACAAGCAGCTGTACCACAGACAAAAGTCGGCTACATCACACTGTGCAGGCATTTAAATTTTGGTTTATATATAATCACTGTGCCCTTCTCTCTCACGTACGTATCTAGATATTTCTGAAAAATTATGCAGGCTATTTATATGGCTGGTCTTATTTTCCAATTTATGTGATAGTACCCATTCTTCTCTCATTCGAGTCACTAGGAAAACTGCTGATTTAAAAAAAAAAGATTACATGTGTTTCTACTTGTCTCCCTTCAGTTTTACTCATGATGCTTCAGATTGGGTCCTCTCACTGTGTTAGCAAATGGCCAGATCAGTGTGCTGCATCTTACAGGGTTGCCATTTAAGTATTTTTTAAATCCGTTTACCTGGGCTGACTGAGGTCTGCTACAAGCGCTCCTGAGAGCAAGGCAACCTCTGGCCGCAAGCTGGCGGCCACATCAGGGGCCAAGTCCAAGTCCAGAGGCCATAATACGGAGGGTTTATTTCACTCCACACCAGCTGACAGATCCCACTGCCCGGCTGCCGGGTCGCACCGGCAAGCACTTCCGTCCTGCTCTTCCCCTTGTTTCAGTCCTCGAGTAATACTTTCTTCTACATTTCGAAAATGGTCCTTGCTTAGCGCATCAATTTCCTTATATTTAACACGTATTTTAGTTGATTTGTTGCCATTAGGCTTATTTAACAATTGCATGCAGAAACGTGAATTTCTCACCAACATTATCAAATTTTTATATGCCTTTAGGTTTATTCTTCCTAAAGAGTTCAATAAGCTTCCTTGCAAATTTATCTCCCCTCAGCACAAATACTGCTCCACATATTGTGCGCTTTCACAGGGGAGAGAGCAGAAATTGCACCTGTGTGTTCACTGCTCTGTTTGCACATTAATGAAATCAACACTGAGAATGTTTTCTGAACACAAAATACAACTTGCAAATAAGTTGTTACAAGTTACTGGGGGGGAGGGGAACATTTAAATACTTCTAAACACTTTTTCCAGCAATATTTTAAACTATCATCCAATCCTATATTGATACTATCTTTGCTAGTACCAGTAGGAAAGTGCAGGTAGTTTTACTTTCAATGCAATGAAAAGCTGAGTTGACTTTACAGGCTGGAGACTCTTTTAACTAGTGCTCTCAAGAGTTTATAATAATTTCCAAAAAAGTCAGTTTTAACTGAAGCTGCGTGGTACTCCTGCTCTAAAATCCCTTTTTTCCTCCTGTTCAGTCCAGCCACAGAAAAAGATTAAAACACTTAGTTCTGGTTACAGTGTGCTTACCATTTTGCTCCAGGTATATTTTACCAGCTTGCAGCTCCATGCACATTCACGTCTGTGCAACAAACGCTTGGCCCTTGGCCAAGTGAGAAATTCCCCTGACCGACAAACCTCACCACAACTCCCCCCAGCATCAACTGGAAATATTTAAATCACAAATTACTTTTTTTTCTATGAAACAATTCCTCACACTCCACTATCAAAAAGAACTTTGCATTTTAAGCCACCTGGCTTTGAAATAAACCTGCCATATATATCCATGGGTATCCATCCATCCATCCATCCATCCATCCATCCATCCATCACCTGCATGCCCTGTGCAAGGGAAACATCTTACTCTGCTCCACAAAACACCAGGTGCAGCCTCAGTGTTCAATAAACAACAGGAATAAATAACAATGTAATAAATACAAAGAACTGACTCTTCTGTTTTCTTCTAGGAGCGTCTAGTTTGAGTGTGAAATCTTTAATCATGCAGTTTGCCCATCAGGGTTTTTCCTAACTTGCTTGTATTTCTGTTTGGTTGCAATCACTGCATAAATCCTAGTTGTCTCTTAACTCAGTTCATTGCAGGGAAGATTTTACCAGGGTACTGGACAAGCAAGGATGTGTTAATGCAAATGATCTTTTGAACGCCAGTCAAGGCTGGAAAGACTTCTCTCAAAATAAATATGCAGCCTCTCCCTCGCCCAGCATAGAAGACTAGCACTGAAATCGCACAGGATTTTAGACTGAATCCTGTCAGGATAAAGACATTTACTTCTGTAATGGATTATCAGTCTGTGCTCGTAGAGTGTAACCACTGTTATAAATTCATCATGGAACTCTGCTTGCTCACTTGCACACTTTTACACATGGTTATTCCTTAGATTTCTCTCCAGCATGTATAAAACATGCACTAGTCAAATTCGTTAAAATTCACTCGTGTCTTGCAATCTTAACCTAGTAATGTTTATAATCAGCTCGTATTTGTGCTTTCAAGACTGAGGATGTTTTTAAAAGGACGTACATCTAGCGAAAGGACAGGGAAAGGAAAAACAACACTGGAAAAGCTGGAAATTGAAGAAGCATTAATATTGCTAGGGGCTAAAATGCCATAGGGCTTCCGATGTCCCT
>NW_008824056.1:3527240-3528328 GCF_000699105.1 Pygoscelis adeliae
CAGCAATTCAATCTATCACCAGGAAATAGGAAAGACTAAGAAGAGCAGAAAGCAATGACCTTTACTCCTGCAAAGTGGTGGTTACCTACTACACCTACAGCTACCCTGGGTTGGCGTGGCTGCTCCTGGATTGTGTTTTTTTCAGCATGTCCACAAACGAATGATCCTGCTCCCCAGGTACACTGCAGATCCCCTTGTACCTGAGCCGACTCTTGCCCATGATCTGCCCCAGCCATAAACTGCCATCTTCCATCTCGGGTTCAACAGAGTGTTTGGTCCTACTGGTCCCACAGGCATCTCCCCCAATGGAGGTGGCCTCAGAGCCACCCACCTCCCACGTCCCCACAGCCCCCTCTCTACGTTGTGATCTAAAATACGTCCCCACAGTCCCCTCTCTACGTTGGCCGCTTCCTGACCCCTTGGGCACATAAGGACACACACCTTCCCGTGCAGCCGGCATGGCAGGATGGATGGTGTGCACATACGTGAAGGACAATTTCCATACTTTGCCATTCCTCTTTTTCAAATTTAAAACTCAATCTTACAATTATTTATGTTTATATTTAGGCCTGGAAACCATCCTATTCAACTTCAGTGAAATCATGCCGACAAAAAGTGAACAGCTTTGTTTCCTCAGAACTGCTCCTTTCTTCAAATAGTACTCTCTTCCTTTTTTACTAACTCTCTGTACTATTTCACCAAGTTAGGAATGGTCCAAAGGAATCTGGAGCCGGAAAGAGTCTTTCCAGGAACTTCACAGGACTTGAAGTGCTCTCGAGAGGCAAGCTCAATCCAAACTCACTACCCCAGCCGGCCCCTTCAAACCCTCCTGCTAAAGCACCAGTGCTCTTCAGCAGCCTTTGAGCAAATTTCCAAAGTATCAGCATTTTCCCATCGGAGCAGCAGTAGTGTTCCCAGCATCCTGTCTCTGAAAAGCAAGAGGACTTTTCAGGATCTCCAGGGTTGAGAGCTGGCAGTCAAAGTGCATCGGGGTGCAAAAGGCTGCTGAGTTTAGCACTTTTATCAGCTGGGAAGTTTATGCAGTGACTGAGATATAAGAAAAAAAAAAATGCAATCTGAGGAAACAG